>NW_026938535.1:0-8484 GCF_032062105.1 Saccostrea cuccullata | reverse complement strand
AAATTCACGTGATTAAAACGTTACTGAAAATGTTTTTGCAACATTTTAAGAAAATGTTCTGACAACATTTTGCTGAAATGTTTCACTAAAATGTTCTAAAAACGTTTAAAAAACCATACAAAATCACGTGATTAAAACATTTTTAAAAATGTTTTCGCAACATTTTTGAAAATGTTTTAAAAACATTTTAAAAATGTTTTTGTGATAGCTGGGTACTTCCTGTAGTGCACTCGAGGTGTTTATAAACACAGTGAAAACACGTGGATTTGAGGGTAGCCCTGTTTGCAGATGGAAGTGTTGGAAAATGCCGTGTGGGTACCCTGTTTTTTGGTGTCAGCTAATGTGACAGGTAATGTTTAACACCTTCTGCTACATATTTTTTCATGTAAACAAATACCTGATTTTTAACGATTTTTTATTCTATATAGAATTATATAGTGAAAACAATTACCGGTGTGATACCTTGAAGGTGATTGTGAAAAATCATTTTAATCCTTATTAAAGACATTTTTCAGTTTTAAAAGGCATATTTCAACAAAATATGTGATTTTATTAACTTTTTGTTTGAAAACACACAATTTTAAAATTAGAATTAGAATTTACATTATTTTTCACAGATTTCTGTTTAAAAATTAACAATAGGTTATATTTTACACTCAATACTTTAAAATATGACTAAAAAGGTTGCTTTATGCATCTAAAATGTGGAAAGAAGTAAGAGAATATTGTTTTTTCATTTTATATGACTTAACATTATTTGCACCAGCTGACCGCAGTCAATTATAGTGTGTACAGACTTTGCGGTAAAGGGTGTTAAAGCTGATTTTTCAAGAATAGACTAATTCTAGGTTTGCGAATGAATTTTTAGCACAAGCGACAACTGCGATAAAATGTAAACAAGTAAAAATGTTTTCACGAAATGATAATTTCTACAGACACATGACTTATTTTGATTTATTCAGACCTCCAGTGATACATACATTACTGCATTGGATGAACAGAAATAATGAAATGAGTCAGATCTGTCTAATAAATTTAATACATAAGCTACATAAGTAAAATTCATTAAGAATTTTTCACAGTAAGGAAGGTTATGACCAAAAAATCCTGAAATACTGTCAAGGTCTGCATGATAATACTTATTCTGAGTTCTAACCATGCATCATACATGTAGTGCAGAATGTCACTAAGCATCATGGCATGCCTTTTGTGGTTCTTTGGACTTTATTTATGCTTTCGCAGCTGACATTCATGTTTTTTCAGTTTGTCGGAGACTGTTTTTGTTATTTTTTCATTTATATGTATGTGTTGACTGTCACTTTTGAATTAAGTCTCAGTCAGTGATGCTTATATGAGCATGATCTATTAAGTATATCATTGTACTGAAATATTAATAAATTCCAAATTTAACAGATGAAGAAATTGGGCATATTTACATAATTGAAATATCAGAATAACTATAACTCAGCTAATAAGGTGCACATTTCTTCTCAGATCACTTCCTATAAATTTTATCAGCAGTTTTTGTACACCCACCCACCTCAAAGAATCATGGGGGATGTCCTTAATCTGGTCTGTGTGATGCATTTTGTCTCATAGAAAAGTGTTCAAACTCATTAAAATGTTTAATATTTATATTTTATAATTTAAATGTTTATTTTTTTATGTAAATTTGTTGAGACAGAAAGATATAATCTTGCATAAATCATGGAAATTCATTAAACACCTTTGGAATCCTTAATAAATCCATGAAAAGAGAATAATTATGCATGTTCAATTGAAATTTCATGGCCAATTTGTGTCCTAAGAGAAAGCCAGTTGCATAAATCACAACAATAAATTACATCTGAATTGTTGTCTCCAGTTTCTTATCATCAAAGCCAGTTTAATGGAGTGTGGGAGCTGTGAAGAACCTCCCTAGATGCTGATATCATTTTGACTGCCCTGAGTTACAACACAGCATTTAGATAAACTTCTGCACAGCAACTTGTAGACACATACCTAGGCTTTATTTGGAACATAAATTGACCAGATACAGTGTTCATTATCAACCCAGTATTTAACAATTTCTGTATTTTTGTTCATTTTTTGAAGGGGAAAATGCTACTTTGTTATGTAATAATTACATAATGGTCTTAGACTTGTAAACTCTTTTCTGTGTGTGGTGAAGAACAAAGCATATACTCTCCACGGATAAAAAATTGGTTGCCAAGCTTATTCTTTTAATGATGAAATTCTGCTTCAAAAGATGCACAAAAAACTGCTTCCAGAGTGCTGTGTGTGTTGTTCTTGACTGCTCTGGAGTAAGGGAGATAAATGCTCCATATCTTCAGAAATAAGGGGATTTAGATCACCAGACTTAGGGATGTTGGGGACAATTATTTAATGAATCTCAGGTGCAAAAATGAAAAAAATCGAACACCTTCAAAGGTCCTTGAAGGTGATTGTGAAAAATCATTTTAATCCTTATTAAAGACATTTTTCAGTTTTAAAAGGCATATTTCAACAAAATATGTGATTTTATTAACTTTTTGTTTGAAAACACACAATTTTAAAATTAGAATTAGAATTTACATTATTTTTCACAGATTTCTGTTTAAAAATTAACAATAGGTTATATTTTACACTCAATACTTTAAAATATGACTAAAAAGGTTGCTTTATGCATCTAAAATGTGGAAAGAAGTAAGAGAATATTGTTTCATTTTATATGACTTAACATTATTTGCACCAGCTGACCGCAGTCAATTATAGTGTGTACAGACTTTGCGGTAAAGGGTGTTAAAGCTGATTTTTCAAGAATAGACTAATTCTAGGTTTGCGAATGAATTTTTTAATACAAGCGACAACTGCGATAAAATGTAAACAAGTAAAAATGTTTTCACGAAATGATAATTTCTACAGACACATGACTTATTTTGATTTATTCAGACCTCCAGTGATACATACATTACTGCATTGGATGAACAGAAATAATGAAATGAGTCAGATCTGTCTAATAAATTTAATACATAAGCTACATAAGTAAAATTCATTAAGAATTTTTCACAGTAAGGAAGGTTATGACCAAAAAATCCTGAAATACTGTCAAGGTCTGCATGATAATACTTATTCTGAGTTCTAACCATGCATCATACATGTAGTGCAGAATGTCACTAAGCATCATGGCATGCCTTTTGTGGTTCTTTGGACTTTATTTATGCTTTCGCAGCTGACATTCATGTTTTTTCAGTTTGTCGGAGACTGTTTTTTGTTATTTTTTCATTTATATGTATGTGTTGACTGTCACTTTTGAATTAAGTCTCAGTCAGTGATGCTTATATGAGCATGATCTATTAAGTATATCATTGTACTGAAATATTAATAAATTCCAAATTTAACAGATGAAGAAATTGGGCATATTTACATAATTGAAATATCAGAATAACTATAACTCAGCTAATAAGGTGCACATTTCTTCTCAGATCACTTCCTATAAATTTTATCAGCAGATTTTTGTACACCCACCCACCTCAAAGAATCATGGGGGATGTCCTTAATCTGGTCTGTGTGATGCATTTTGTCTCATAGAAAAGTGTTCAAACTCATTAAAATGTTTAATATTTATATTTTATAATTTAAATGTTTATTTTTTTATGTAAATTTGTTGAGACAGAAAGATATAATCTTGCATAAATCATGGAAATTCATTAAACACCTTTGGAATTCCTGAATAAATCCATGAAAAGAGAATAATTATGCATGTTCAATTGAAATTTCATGGCCAATTTGTGTCCTAAGAGAAAGCCAGTTGCATAAATCACAACAATAAATTACATCTGAATTGTTGTCTCCAGTTTCTTATCATCAAAGCCAGTTTAATGGAGTGTGGGAGCTGTGAAGAACCTCCCTAGATGCTGATATCATTTTGACTGCCCTGAGTTACAACACAGCATTTAGATAAACTTCTGCACAGCAACTTGTAGACACATACCTAGGCTTTATTTGGAACATAAATTGACCAGATACAGTGTTCATTATCAACCCAGTATTTAACAATTTCTGTATTTTTGTTCATTCTTTGAAGGGGAAAATGCTACTTTGTTATGTAATAATTACATAATGGTCTTAGACTTGTAAACTCTTTTCTGTGTGTGGTGAAGAACAAAGCATATACTCTCCACGGATAAAAAATTGGTTGCCAAGCTTATTCTTTTAATGATGAAATTCTGCTTCAAAAGATGCACAAAAAACTGCTTCCAGAGTGCTGTGTGTGTTGTTCTTGACTGCTCTGGAGTAAGGGAGATAAATGCTCCATATCTTCAGAAATAAGGGGATTTAGATCACCAGACTTAGGGATGTTGGGGACAATTATTTAATGAATCTCAGGTGCAAAAATGAAAAAAATCGAACACCTTCAAAGGTCCTTCAAGGTGATTGTGAGAAATCATTTTAATCCTTATTAAAGACATTTTTCAGTTTTAAAAGGCATATTTCAACAAAATATGTGATTTTATTAACTTTTTGTTTGAAAACACACAATTTTAAAATTAGAATTAGAATTTACATTATTTTTCACAGATTTCTGTTTAAAAATTAACAATAGGTTATATTTTACACTCAATACTTTAAAATATGACTAAAAAGGTTGCTTTATGCATCTAAAATGTGGAAAGAAGTAAGAGAATATTGTTTTTTCATTTTATATGACTTAACATTATTTGCACCAGCTGACCGCAGTCAATTATAGTGTGTACAGACTTTGCGGTAAAGGGTGTTAAAGCTGATTTTTCAAGAATAGACTAATTCTAGGTTTGCGAATGAATTTTTAGCACAAGCGACAACTGCGATAAAATGTAAACAAGTAAAAATGTTTTCACGAAATGATAATTTCTACAGACACATGACTTATTTTGATTTATTCAGACCTCCAGTGATACATACATTACTGCATTGGATGAACAGAAATAATGAAATGAGTCAGATCTGTCTAATAAATTTAATACATAAGCTACATAAGTAAAATTCATTAAGAATTTTTCACAGTAAGGAAGGTTATGACCAAAAAATCCTGAAATACTGTCAAGGTCTGCATGATAATACTTATTCTGAGTTCTAACCATGCATCATACATGTAGTGCAGAATGTCACTAAGCATCATGGCATGCCTTTTGTGGTTCTTTGGACTTTATTTATGCTTTCGCAGCTGACATTCATGTTTTTTCAGTTTGTCGGAGACTGTTTTTTGTTATTTTTTCATTTATATGTATGTGTTGACTGTCACTTTTGAATTAAGTCTCAGTCAGTGATGCTTATATGAGCATGATCTATTAAGTATATCATTGTACTGAAATATTAATAAATTCCAAATTTAACAGATGAAGAAATTGGGCATATTTACATAATTGAAATATCAGAATAACTATAACTCAGCTAATAAGGTGCACATTTCTTCTCAGATCACTTCCTATAAATTTTATCAGCAGTTTTTGTACACCCACCCACCTCAAAGAATCATGGGGGATGTCCTTAATCTGGTCTGTGTGATGCATTTTGTCTCATAGAAAAGTGTTCAAACTCATTAAAATGTTTAATATTTATATTTTATAATTTAAATGTTTATTTTTTTATGTAAATTTGTTGAGACAGAAAGATATAATCTTGCATAAATCATGGAAATTCATTAAACACCTTTGGAATTCCTGAATAAATCCATGAAAAGAGAATAATTATGCATGTTCAATTGAAATTTCATGGCCAATTTGTGTCCTAAGAGAAAGCCAGTTGCATAAATCACAACAATAAATTACATCTGAATTGTTGTCTCCAGTTTCTTATCATCAAAGCCAGTTTAATGGAGTGTGGGAGCTGTGAAGAACCTCCCTAGATGCTGATATCATTTTGACTGCCCTGAGTTACAACACAGCATTTAGATAAACTTCTGCACAGCAACTTGTAGACACATACCTAGGCTTTATTTGGAACATAAATTGACCAGATACAGTGTTCATTATCAACCCAGTATTTAACAATTTCTGTATTTTTGTTCATTCTTTGAAGGGGAAAATGCTACTTTGTTATGTAATAATTACATAATGGTCTTAGACTTGTAAACTCTTTTCTGTGTGTGGTGAAGAACAAAGCATATACTCTCCACGGATAAAAAATTGGTTGCCAAGCTTATTCTTTTAATGATGAAATTCTGCTTCAAAAGATGCACAAAAAACTGCTTCCAGAGTGCTGTGTGTGTTGTTCTTGACTGCTCTGGAGTAAGGGAGATAAATGCTCCATATCTTCAGAAATAAGGGGATTTAGATCACCAGACTTAGGGATGTTGGGGACAATTATTTAATGAATCTCAGGTGCAAAAATGAAAAAAATCGAACACCTTCAAAGGTCCTTCAAGGTATCACACCGGTAATTGACCAATCAAAATGAACTTAGTCAAATGTAGGTCCATATATATAGAATTAATTTTCTTTTCTTTTGAGGCGTTTTTCTATTTTCTTCCATGCCACTTTTACAACTTTGGTACCTGTGCCTAGTAAATTTTATGTACTTTGTGAATAAATAAAGGTTTTGGACAGGAACTATTTTTTTCATGGCATAGGAGGCTACTTCCTGTAGTGCACTCGAGGTGTTTATAAACACAGTGAAAACACGTGGATTTGAGGGTAGCCCTGTTTGCAGATGGAAAAAGTCCGAAAATGCCGTGTGGGTACCCTGTTTTTTGGTGTCAGCTAATGTGACAGGTAATGTTTAACACCTTCTGCTACATATTTTTTCATGTAAACAAATACCTGATTTTTAACGATTTTTTATTCTATATAGAATTATATAGTGAAAACAATTACCGGTGTGATACCTTCACTGGTACACCGGGCAACAGGAAAGATAACTCCAAAAAGGAACTTTGATACCAAAGATTTTGAAAATGTTTTTTTTCTACATCAGTGCATTTAATTTTAATTCAATGTTTCGATGCACTCTCTACCATCGGCTCATACATTCACCTCTGTCGTTGGCTCGCGTATACACAGTGTTAAACACGAGAAATAGTGCGTTTGTTTTAATTCATTATAATTCAATTTATATTTTTATGTCTGACTTTTCAGATAGATATTTACTAAATTAATCCAGAACTATGAATTTAATTTGAAACAATCCTGCAAATATTACTTTTTATACGTTATGTCAAAAATCTTGACGTGAGCCCATTGCAGAGGTGTCTGAGAGAGGAACGAACGACAACTCTGCATGGGAGATTGGTTTCGATGTAATGTAATTCATTAATGTTTCTTCTCTAAAAAAGGAGTCCTTATTGATTTTTCTAGAGATGTATTTCAGAGAAAATGAGTTTTATGTACTTTTTATATAATATATACATTTCTGTAAAAAATATGTTGATCGAAAAAATTAAGTTTTTAGCTCACATGAGCCGAAGGCTCAAGTGAGCTTTTCTGATCACATTATATCCGGCGTCCGTCTGTCTGTCTGTAAACTTTTCACATTTTCGACTTCTTCTCAAGAACCACTGGGCCAATTTTAACCAAACTTGCCACAAAGTATCCTTGGGTGAAGGGGATTCAAGTTTAATTGTTCGAATGAAGGGCTACGCCCTCATTCAAGGGGAGATAATTGGGAATTAATGAAAATTTGGTGGCATATTTTAAAAATCTTCTTCTCAAGAACCACTATGCCAGGAAAGATTAAACTTATGGGGAAACATCCTCAGGTAGTGTAGATTCAAGTTTGTTCAAATCATGACCCCCAGGGGTAGGGCGGGGCCAAAATAGCCGACCAAAGTTTTACATAGAAATATTTAGGAAAATTCTTTGAAAATCTTTTCACAAGAATTACAAAGCCATAATTTATCATATTTATATGGAAGCATGCTCAGGTAATGTAGATTCAAGTTTGTTCATATCATGACCCCCGGGGATAGAGCGGGGCCAAAATGGCCGACCAAAGTTTTACATAAAAATTTATATAGGAAAATTCTTTAAACATCTTCTTCTCAAGAATGACAAAGCCATAATTCATCATATCTATATGGAAGCATGCTCAGGTAGTGTAGATTCAAGTTTCTTCAAATCATGACCCCCGGGGGTAGGGCGGGGCCAAAATGGCCGACCAAAGTTTTACATAAAAATTTATATAGGAAAATTCTTTAGACATCTTCTTCTCAAGAATGACAAAGCCATAATTCATCATATTTACATGGAAGCATGCTCAAGTAGTGTAGATTAAAATGTGTTCAAATCATGACCCCCAGGGGTAGGGCTGGGCCAAAATGGCCGACCAAACTTTTACAGAGAAATATATAGGAAAAGTCTTTAAAAATCATTTTCTAAAAATAGCAAATTCATGATTGGTCATGGGACTACTTTCGGATTTAAACTTTACAATAAAAAACCATAATCTACTTTTTCCTACCCTAAATGATCAGGTGAGCGATGTGGCCCATGGGCCTCTTGTTATGATTATTCTGTGAGCTTAGAAATA
>NW_026938534.1:0-86543 GCF_032062105.1 Saccostrea cuccullata | reverse complement strand
ATAGACGTTTTTCATAGAATATTTATTCTTTTTTCTTCTTACAAAATTTGTGCAGACGATTTCTCGGAGATGTCTCGTTCGATTTGCTTCAAATTTTCACAGTCGATGCGTTGTGATCTGAAGTTAATTCCGGCAAATTATTTTTTGGAAATTCACTTCCGGTCGGGAGTTATCGCCCTTTGATCAAAATTTAGAGGACCTCCTTGTCTGTGATGGAACTCAAAAACGGATCAAGCTAGAAAGCTGAAATTTTTAGTGATGATAGAGGACATGTTGCCACGTTGCAACATGGTCAGGATATTTTCCGGAAGTGCCTAGTATGGAAGCTCGGTAGGGGTCAAAATTTAGGACACGTTTTATGAGTGATTTTTTGAGACATTTTCTATCATATCTTTTAAAATATAAATATTTTGTTAAAATATACTGAACAACATTTGTGCAAAATATCAAGATCTTCAGTATGATATCAAGAAAAATGTGCTGACTCATCAGATTAAGGGCTGAAAGGGGCCAACAGTTTTTATTCGATAACTCTTTTAAAGTCAATATTTTGTTATACATTACTGAAGCAAAGATCTTTATCTCAACCGTCTACAACTATATATTATGGTTTTTATGTCGTATGGTACATAATTAAGGGCCACAAGGGGCCAGAATGCTAAATCTTTGACGCTTTATATCTCGAAAGGGAGAAATATTTTGATAAGCAATATTGAACAAAAGTTGTTCAAAATCATGTTATAAACAATATGCAATCTTTCATTTTTTGCTAAACGTCCCCGTTAAGGAGTTGAAGGGTTGGCCCCTAATTATATCTTTTGCTTTTAGCTCAAAAACGAATAAGAATTTCTGAACAGTTGTTGAACAAAAAATGTTCAAAATCTTAAGATCTTTAAGTTGAGACCCCGAAAAAGGGGCTTGGCACTCGAATTAGGGGCCAAGAGGGGCCAAAAGTCTTCAATCGATAACTCTTTATCAGTTAATATTTTGTAATACATTACTGAAGTAAAGATCTTTATCTCAATCGTCTACAACTATATATTATGGTTTTTATATTGTATGGTATATGATTAGGGGCCACAAGGGGCCAGAATGCTAAATCTTTGATGCTTTATATCTCGAAAGGGAGAAATATTTTGATAAGCAATATTGAACAAAAGTTGTTCAAAATAATGTTCTGAACAATATGCAACCATTCATTTTTTGCTAAACGTCCCCATTAAGGAGTTGAAGGGTTGGCCCCTAATTATATCTTTTGCATAAAGCTCAAAAACGAATAAGAATTTCTGAACAGTTGTTGAACAAAAAATGTTCAAAATCTTAAGATCTTTAAGATGAGATCCCGAAAAAGGGGCTGGGCACTCGAATTAGGGGCCAAAAGTCTTCAATCGATAACTCTTTATCAGTTAATATTTTGTAATACATTACTGAAGCAAAGATCTTTATCTCAACCGTCTAAACTATATATTATGGTTTTTATGTCGTATGGTACATGAATAGGGGCCACAAGGGGCCAGAATGCTAAATCTTTGATGCTTTATATCTCGAAAGGGAGAAATATTTTGATAAGCAATATTGAACAAAAGTTGTTCAAAATCATATTCTAAACAATATGCAATCTTTCATTTTTTGCTAAACGTCCCCGTTAAGGAGTTGAAGGATTGGCCCCTAATTATATCTTTTGCTTATAGCTCAAAAACGAAAAAGAATTTCTGAACAGTTGTTGAACAAAAAATGTTCAAAATCTTACGATCTTTAAGATGATATGAATAAAGAGGGCCGATTCTTAAAATAAGGGGCCGTTAGGGGCAAAAGGCCGATTTTTTAAAGTCTTTAATGCTCAATGTCTTTTTACAGATTGTGGTAAATCATTATTTTAGAATGAAAATCGCAATCAAAATCTTATCTCATCTCATCAAGAATTGGACGGAAGACCCACTCGTTGCTCGCAACGAGATCTCATCTAGTTATTTTTCTTCTTCTTCCTGGGTACTTTTTTGTCCGCGAGTGATCTTGTAAACTGTTCATCCGAAGTAGGTAAAACCTTTTTAGGGTTAGTAGACATGTTATGTAGATTTGCGGAATCAAGGTCATTTTGCGCGCACGTGCTTGCAAGAGCGTGCACGTGCAACACGTAAAATGACCATTATAATAGATATGGCCGTAACTTTTCTATTTTTTGATTATATGCTTTGAAACTCGTAATATAAATATATAATAGTATTATACACATGATGACATGATCAAAATAGCAAGATCTCACGCGCATGCACGTGCGCTTCGCTCTGATTGGCTGAAACTAAAGTCTCAATATCTTTTTTGTTTTTCGACAAAATCCTTTGAAATTTTGAACATGGTCATACACTATGAAGATCTACAGCTTGACATATATAAATTATCATGAAAGCATGCACATGCACGTGTGCTGCAATCTGATTGGCGAAACTTTAAATGTCTATAACTTTCTTAGTTTTCAACAAAACGGGATGAAATTTAGAATATGAATAGGTATAATGGATTCCCACATTATGCTACTATCAAAATTGAATGCAAGGACATGCATGCACATGCGCAAAATGATTATACTTAAAACATGGTAACATTTATATTTGTATAATTTTTTTCTTGATTTTAAGTATATAAAAATATGTTAATCGTGTAGCCATCATGCCATGATCATCTTGTATATGTATGAACGTGCGCGCGCATGCTAAACGTTGAATGACATTTATAATTGATATCATTATAACTTTTTTATTCTTTAAAGAAATCCTTCGATACTAAGCAAATAAAAAAGTCTTCCAGGAATAAGGCACAAAAAGGGATTTGGGGAGCGTTTGGGGAACATCTGTAACGGTCCCCGTTACAATTAACTCTAGTTGGTGTGTGAATCACACAGACTTGTCACGTAGGCAGGGTATTCAAATTAATTTCACTGTTGGCCTGGTAGAAAAACACAGGGAATTTAAATATATATATTTGTTTAAACTTGCTGTGTTTTCTATCTCTTAAAAGCTCAATGTGATGGATATTAATTTTATTTCACATGTAGGTACAGCTTTTGTACAGTTCAAAACTAAAGCAGATGCAGAAAAATTCCGAGCAGCAGCAGCAGATGAGGAGGTAAGCTACAAAGTTTTCTGTCAGCTTATTATAAATTAGTGCAGGGATAAAACATGTTTGTATTAAATTACAGATTTATCTAGTTTTCAACAGTAAGTAATGATAAATTATTATCAAGCATTTTCAGTCACAAGATGACAGTGACTTATGCTGTCTCCACTGAAATTATGTTTCAGTGTGTACTAATTTTGTAAAACAATGTATACATACAAATGAAAATTATAGAAATTCAAAAAGAGGTTATTATCCCAATTTTGAATTTTAAAGAAAAAAAAAATCACATGGAAATTCTATTCCCTCATACTCATGATCTTGTCTTTAATACTGAAGAAAAAGTTGGCCTTTCAACTGCCACTAGAGGTCGGTTTTATGAACAATATCTCACTGCTGAAACATGTTGAGAGCAGGCTCGGGGTATCTAACTGCTTACACGCAAGGCAGTTTTTAGCATTTCCAAAGTGTTTCTTTGCTCTCAGTAGAATCCAGTGATCTTAAAATTTAGCACCAATGTTAAACTTATTTTCTGTATAGTTACGGACACCATTTCACTACATATAATTAAAAGTTTTAATTAAAATAAAAAGGGAAATCTACCCTCCTTCTTAGTTCTAACCTAATCAAATTTTTATACTCGGTTGTTCCCCTTCGTGCTTAGTAACACAAGTAAGATGATCAATTGCTGCATTTACTTGTAAAAATATAAATATTTATATAGTAAGGGAAAAAGCGCGAATACAAAAAACATGACATTAAATTTTCTTCTTCATAATAATCGTCAAAGAGAGTTAAAAATATTGAATATAGTCTGTTCCCCATTCATTGACCCCGTTAATTCAGGTAGAGTGAAGGCATTCTCTTTCTCTTGGTCAAAACTTTTTGTGTACAAAACAATGTAAAGAAACCGTTTTGTTTACTTAACAATACCAATGCTGAAGCAGCCTATATGTCATTCCTATAAATGATAACTCATAAATCGGCACTAAGTTGGTCATTTTTCACACCTGAGTTACGTATCCTTATAACACAACATCAAAAAAGTCAGTTATAAATAATTAAACTTTTTAATGATGTAATTAAATGTATGCATAACTTATTATTTTTTTTGATAATTTCATGTACCTATAAATCTATCTATGCAATGTTTTTCACCATATGAGCAACTTGAAAAATTAGTTGAAAGGCCTAGAAAAAGGGCCTCACCTGTGAGATCTGTTCATTTGATTCCTGTTCACCTGTACTGTTTTCTTACTCTTTCCCTTTGTTTTTTGTTCAGGAGGGCATCGTTGTTGATGGTCGGAGACTAAATGTCATAGTGGCTGTGGAGAGGGAAAAGGCTCAAGATTTATCGGGTCAAAAGTCAAAGGTCAAAGAGGACAAGAGAAATCTACATCTTGTTAGAGAAGGGAGTAAGTTTAAATAGCCTAAAGATAGGGACAATGTATATGGTTATTACCAGTGCTTGATTTGGACAATAAAATATGATATAAATATACATGTATGTCAAGTGGTAAAGATATTTTATCATGTGGTTTATTTGTTATCCTCTATTGGATTTACAGATAAAAACATGCAAGTTTTGAATTTAAGGGAAAAAACATTCAGTCTTTCAGTTTATCAAATCATTAAAGGAAAACAAGATATTTCAATAAATTTCTTTGAATTTGTTAGAAAAAAACTGATCAAGTGTTGTTGTAGGAAAATTGTATTACATGTATTTGAAAAGTGTCAAGACATGTGTCTTTGAATATCAATCTTCGTATTTTCTTTCAGTGATTCGTCCAGGGACACAGGCAGCTGTAGGACTTTCCAAGGAGGATCTTTTGAAAAGGACAAAGGTATGAGAAATAAGTCAGTTGTTTGTTCTAAAGTTGTTAAGAATGAACCCCAAATCAGGTTAATAGGTTAATGTAAATCATGACAGGTAAGAAAAATGGAAATAAATTGCACTTTGTTTAATTTTGGGATATACTTATATTTATAGTTGGAGAATGTCAAGCGTGCCAAGTTGAAGAATCCCAACATCTTTGTGTCGACCACTAGACTGAGTGTTCACAACATCCCAACACAGGTGACGGAGAAACAGCTGAAGTCAGTCTTCCTGAGGGCAGCAGAAAGCAAGGCGGCAGTTATTACTGAGGTATACTTAGGGCTTATCCATGCTGAATTAATAAACTTGATAAAATTTAAGATAAACTGCAATTTAATTGTAATCAGCATCCTGTTTGCAATTCAATTTCACATTGCTGTTTTTTTAACATTATCATGATTGTGACTTGATTGTGCATGATATCTTCTGTTTAAGCTTTTAATAGTAATTAACTGTACCTGATGTGGACATGATGCTAACCTATCCAAATTAACCTGTCAAAGTTTATTCTATAGTGTTGATCATTTCTTGGTGTCATAATTGTTTAAAGGCTGAATATACTGTATAATAGTAATCAGAAGTTCTTCATAAACTTTAAATCAGTTTAACAATTCAATGACATAGGTTTTACCTGTTGTTTGTATTCATATGTGTGATTCAGCCAGAAAAGGACAATAAATATAAAAATACACATAAAAGTAATGTGAATATGTCAATATGGAGATAAAAGTGAAATATTCATGAATATAATAGGAGGTAGAAATGTGTCCTATTGCAAATATAGTTTGAAACCATTTTCATTATATGTAAATTTTATTATATGACATAAATAGTGTAAGATAATGATTCGATATTACCATAATGTATTACGTGTATTCTTATATTGACATTTCAGTGTCGAATTATGCGAGATTTAGAAAGAATGAACAGCAAGAAGGTAGGAAAGTCCCGAGGCTATGCCTTTGTGAACTTCACATGTCATCAACATGCTCTGAATGCCCTCAGAAACACCAATAACGATGCTGATTTGTTTGGCGAGAACAAGGTATCTTGATTATAAAGAGTATGAAAATAAATGTACATGTACATGTACACATGTATTTGCTTTCCAAATTTCTATCTACCATCATATTATGATGCAAAGATTCATCTATACTTTGAATTACCTATAAACACAAATAGCAGGAACATCCCTTTAAAAAACAAAAGTTATTTTTTCTAATATTTATATGTATTGTTTTGGCAGAGGTTAATTGTTGAATTTTCACTGGAAAATAAAGCAGCTCTACAGGCCAAAGAGAAACGACTGGAGAGACAAAAGGTATCAATCAAATATATTACCTACTACCTGTACTGCCCACTTCCCCTGTTGGACTTAGGGTTGCTATAATATTATTGTGCCTTTGTCATTATGATTCCTTACTTCAGACACATACTTGATAATAAGGAATTATGTGGTCAACAGCTTATCATGCCTGCTTTGTTTATTTTCTGTTTAACTTAATATGAGTTTATTTTCTGTGAGATGCAATATGAGGGGAAAAATGAGATTTTTTTCTCAAATATTGTGTAAATGCATTTTGTATCATGAACAAAAAGCTTTAAAATACAAACATTCAAAGTGTACATATGTTATTAGGGGCGCCTGGAAGCCCTTAACAAGGCAAAATCAAAGGATTCTATGAATGAGACCATGGAGAATAAGAAATCAAAAAAGCAGCAGAAATCTCAAGTCCCGAAAATGGTGGACAAGTTTATAGGGAGCCTTCCAGCTGCAGAGGATGGTAAAAAGTTACCTAAAGGTCTACCCTCCCACTGGGGGGCTAAAGTCAGGCACAAACCTAGGCCAGCCGTGACGACAACCAATAAAAAGTCTAAAAAGAATGTACTCAAAAGGAAATCGGAAGAAACAAGTGTATTTAGTGAAAAGGTGTGTATACTAGAAATACTTCAGGATGAATACTTAAAAATTTCATCAATAAATCAAATCAAAATCTTGATGAATAAAGTGTAACTTTTGTTACTTCCTCTTCAGAGAAACCACCCATTATAAGAATGGCTTCTATAGTTAAGCTTTATATCCAACTGATATTTGAGTCTAGTTTAATTGCAAAAGACAATTAAATACTGTAGATCAACTTTTATTCGCGACGACTTTATTTCGCGATTAACCAGGCGAAAACTAGTTTGCGACAATTAATTTTCGCGATCAAACATAGTTTTGATCAGTTGTTTATTGACACAGAGACTTTAAGGACCGGTTCGCTTCGAGAAATATTCGCGATGACGAGGCTTTCGCGAAAATTTCTCGCACACGAATAAAAGTTGGTTTACAGTAATTGATGGTCATTTTTAGCTCACCTTGACAAAGTCGAGATGAGCTTATGCTATACCCCGGCGTTGGCGTCGGCGTCCCAGGTTAAAGTTTTAGGAGCAAGTCCATTCCCAAGTAACTATAAGCCCTACCTGAACCAAACTTGCATGGATGATGCATCTAGGGATGTACACTACCAGACTTGATTCGGATGCTAGATCTGACCTACATTTCCTAGATGAGTGACCAGGTTAAAGTTTTTGGAGCAGGTCCATTCCCAAGTAACGATAAGCCCTACCCCAAACCAAACTTGCATGGATGATGCATCTAAGGATGGACACTACCAGACTTGCTTCGGATGCTGGATCTGGCTTACATTTTCCAGATGAGTGACCAGGTTAAAGTTTTTGGAGCAGGTCCATTCCCAAGACAAGATCAGTGACAAGGTTAAAGTTTTTGGAGCAGGTCCATTCCCAGGTAACTATAAGCCCTACCCGGACCAAACTTGCATGGATGATGCATCTAGGGATGGACACTACCAGACTTGCTTCGGATGCTGGATCTGACCTACATTTTCCAGATGAGTGATCAGGTTAAAGTATTTGGATCAGGTCCATTCCCAAGTAACTATAAGCCCTACCCGTACCAAACTTGCATGGATGATGCAACTAAGGATCGACACTACCAGACTTGCTTCGGATGCTTGATCTGACCTACATTTTCCAGATGAGTGACCAGGTTAAAGTTTTTGGAGCAGGTCCATTCCCAAGTAACTATAAGCCCTTCCCGAACCAAACTTGCATGGATGATGCATCTAGGGATGGACACTACCAGACTTGCTTCGGATGCTGGATCTGGCTTACATTTTCCAGATGAGTGACCAGGTTAAAGTTTTTGGAGCAGGTCCATTCCCAAGACAAGATCAGTGACAAGGTTAAAGTTTTTGGAGCAGGTCCATTCCCAGAAATAATGAGCACCTCCTGAAGCAAATTTGCATAGATAATGCATCTAGGGATGGACACTACTAGACTTGCTTCGAATGCTTGATCTGACCTACATATTCATTCCCTAGTAACTATAAGACCTTCCTGAACCAAACTTGCATGGATGATGCATCTAGGGATGGACACTACCAGACTTGCTTCGGATGCTGGATCTGACCTACATTTTCCAGATGAGTGACCAGGTTAAAGTATTTGGATCAGGTCCATTCCCAAGTAACTATAAGCCCTACCCGTACCAAACTTGCATGGATGATGCATCTAAGGATCGACACTACCAGACTTGCTTCGGATGCTTGATCTGACCTACATTTTCCAGATGAGTGACCAGGTTAAAGTTTTTGGAGCAGGTCCATTCCCAAGTAACTATAAGCCCTACCCGAACCAAACTTGCATGGATGATGCATCTAGGGATGGACACTACCAGACTTGCTTCGGATGCTGGATCCGACCTACATTTTCATTCCCAAGTAACTATTAGCCCTACCTGAACCAAACTTGCATGGATGATGCATCTAGGGATGGACACTACCAGACTTCCTTCGGATGCTGGATCTGACCTACATATTCATTCCCTAGTAACTATAAGACCTTCCTGAACCAAACTTGCATGGATGATGCATCTAGGGATGGACACTACCAGATTTGCTTCAGATGCTGGATCTGACCTACATTTTCATTCCCAAGTAACTACATATTGTATAAGCCCTACCTGAACCAAACTTGCATGGATGATGCATCTAGGGATGGACACTACCAGACTTGCTTCGGATGCTGGATCTGACCTACATTTTCATTCCCAAGTAACTATAAGCCCTACCTTAACTAAACTAGCATAGATGCTGCATCTAGGGATGGACACTACCAGACTTGCTTCGGATGCTGGATCTTACCTACATCTTTATTCCCTACTAAGTGTAAGCCCTACCTGAACCAAACTTGCATGGATGATGCATCTAGGGATGGACACTACCAGACTTGCTTCGAATGCTGAATCTGACCTATATTTTCCAAACAAGAGACCAGGTTATAGTTTGGGGAACAGATTAATCCCAATGAACTTGAAGTCCTTGATATCTGCAGTATTAACAAAGTTATGAATATTTGTTTACACTATACATGTTTTTCACGCTACATGCATAGAAATATGTATATGCCCTGTAAGGGGTTAAACACAACTTGCAAGAATATTGTTGTTGGGATAAATACTAGATATTAAGAAAATATGATGTGAGATTTGCATTACTTACACTGATAACATTCGTCGAGGTGAGCTTCGTAATCTTTGATTACCTATGTTTTCAAATACATGACAGTATTATATGATTTATGATGCATAAATTAAAATAATTAGCCTATGGTTTAAGGTACAGTGGCTGGAACGTTATTGTTGACAACTTACACGCACGATCACGTTACACGAATGATTCCGCACGATTAACGCACGATTAAACCTGTTACACGAACGATCTTTCACGTTCACGATTCTACACGTTACACGATCTTACACGATTGTTAACGCAAACACACGATTCTTCACTCAAAATAGTTCAAGATATTTAGGAATCAATATTTTCAAAACGAAATACGGCTTAATACTTATTTAAAATTTCAAAGAATTATCAATATTATTTCATAGACTTTGAACAAAAAATGGAAAATGATATTTCTGTAACTAAATATATGCAAGACTTAATATTTTAAATTTAAAATAATTATTTCTAAGGTAATTCTCCGATCAAAAAAAAAAAAACGGATTTTGTTCGTTCTATTAGACGATGTACATGTATGTGGGTCGTATAATTTGATTGAATTGAATATCATGATATGCAGAAAGGGGGATACGATTGAACAAAAATGGCAGCATGGAATGACTTAAATTATAATTACAATTTTTTTCCTTAATATGTTTCCAATGATTAAGTGTATGAAAAACTTGCCAATTATTCAACTTTTTTATTTGCAGAAATTTTAAATTAATTAATTACAAATAAGCCAAGAGATAAACACAGATTATCAAAACTCCCGAAAATCATGCCGTGTCCATGTATATTTGTCGACTAACTAGTTATGTAAGCATTGAGAAATGTTTATTTCTTTGTAAAAAAAAATATTTATTTTCAATGAATTGATTTCAAGATTATCTTCAACACAATAAGAAGTAAATAATAATTAAAATCAGATTTTTCAAAAAGGCGTTAAAGATTTAAGTACGGTTTATCACAATATTGATCGCGCTATTTGACGAGAACTTAATATTGTACGACTTACTATATTGCTTGTTTACGGGCGATAATTAGTTCGTTCTGCTTTCTATTATGTAAATTGCGCTTTTTCATTTTATTTGGATTTTAATTAATAAATTAAGAAAAACAAAGAAGGGTAATGCTTATTTTACAAATAAAATTCCGATAAAAACTTACAAAACGAAATTTACACGATTCTAAACGCACGATCTCGCACGATTAAAAACGCACACGATTGAGTCTGATACACGAACGATCTTGCACGTTAAACGAACGATCACTCACGATACACGAACGATTCTACACGATTGGTTTGTCAACAATAACGTTCCAGCCACTGTAAAAAGCCTTAGCTCTACTAGTCACATATATTTGATGCTAAAAGAAAAGTTGTTATTTATTTGCACTGTACATGCCTCCTTTTTACTTCAGGTCAAAACTGTGAAACCCAAGAAAAGGAAAATCGATGGTGTTGATGACTTTGATATGTTGGTGAATAAGTACAAGAAAAACTTGTTAGGCAAATCACAGAAATCAAAATGGTTTGATCGGTGATGATGAATTAATGTAAAAAAAGAAAACAAGAAGATGAAGAAAAATGGTTACCACAAAATTTGATGTTGATTTGTATAAAAGTAAAATAAATACACTTAAAAAAAGTCTATTTATAACATTTTCAACAATGGAAAATATTATTCCATTATTATGGCTTACACTAGACTAATTTAATAATAAAAACTGGGAAATTATCACTGGCATTGACAATTTTTTTTCATCCCATTATACGTTTAAAAATCAGGTCAATAAACCATAACTGATCAACATCTATTTCTTAATTCTAACCTGTCTAATTTAATGAATAAAAGGCGTTTTACACGTAAGTATAGTAGCTTGGTCCCTTTTTGCCCTTATTTTACAGAATATACTTGAGGTCAGAGGATATAGTATTATTTTTATTTTCATGGTGTATAACATAGTATTTCTAATTGAAATTTTGTACAATAATAATTATTGATGACTTTGAGTATTAAGAAATACAAGCTTCAACACCTATTGCACATACAAATTCCGGAACATTTTCTTTCGAACAGAGTGCGGTTTCTCTATTACATACAAATAAGCGGAGACATTTAAATTACTAGTAGGTACTATATAAAGGAAGACATTGTGAGCTGTAGAGATAAGAAATAAACAATATACGATGGGTAAAAATAATCTCCAATAAGCTTGAGCTTTATTTTGCATTTTTCGTATTCTTCTTAACTTGGGGTGGGTGAGGTCTTCTTTTTGTTCTGGAGGTATTTTTGGTCGGAGTTTTGAAAATCCCCTAATCACGTTATTTTTTTTTTTTTCAAATCTATCATTGTTGAATAAAATGTCAAAATATTTTAACCACTATATTAATTTTTAGGTCACCTGAGTAAACTCAGGTGACCTATTGCTATCACTTTTCGTCCGTCGTCGTTCGTCGTGCATCGTGCGTTAACATTTGAACATTTTCAGCTTCTTCTCTGAAACCACTGAACCAATTTCAACCAAATTTGGCATATAGCATTTATGGGTAAAGGGGAACAAAAATTGTGAATTTCATGGTCCCTGCCCCCCTGGGGCCTGGGGGGTGGGGCAAAAACCACTAAAATTAAACTTTAAAACTTAAATAAATAAAAATAAAATATAAATAAATATATTAAAAATAAATAAATTAAAATAAAACTTTAAAAATCTTCTTCTTTACTCCTGGACATCAAGCAGTCAAACTGTTTGCATGATTGTAATCAGCATTGAGTCCTCTACCAAAATTGTGAAATTCATGGCCCCAGGGTCATGGGTTCTAGTGCTAGGGCGGGGCTAAATAAGTATATAGTGAAATTGCATTATTTCTTTGAAAATCTTCTTCTCTGCTCCTGGGTATTAAATAAACTAACTAAGTGCATATTTATGATGAACAAGAGTGCCTCTACCAAAATTGTAAATTTTATGGCCCCAGGGTCAGGGGTTCTGGTGTAAGGGGGGGGGGCTCTATAGATTATATAGTGAAAATACATGAATTCTTTGAAAATCTTCTTCTCTGCTCCTAGGTATAAAATAAACTAACTAAGTGCATAGTTATAATGAGCAAGAGTGCCTCTACCAAAATTGTGAATTTTATGGCCCCAGGGTAGGGGTTCTGTTGTAAGGGGGGGGGGGGGCTCTATAGATTATATAGTGAAATTACATGACTTCTTTGAAAATCTTCTTCTCTGCTCCTGAGTATTAAAGAAACTAACTAAGTGCATAGTTATAATGAGCAAGAGTGCCTCTACCAAAATTGTGAATTCTATGACCCCAGGGTCAGGGGTTCTGGTGTTGGGGGGGGGGGGGGCAATATAGATTATATAGTGAAATTACATGAATTCTTTGAAAATCTTTTTCTCTGCTCCTGGGTATTAGATAAACTAACTAAGTACATAGTTATGATGAGCAAGAGTGCCTCTATCAAGATTGTGAATTTTATGGCCCCAGGGTCAGGGGTTCTGGTGTGGGGGGGGGCTCTATTGATTATAAAGTGTAAATACATGAATTCTTTGAAAATCTTCTTCTCTGCTCCTGGGTATTAAATAAACTAACTAAGTGCATAGTTATGATGAACAAGAGTGTCTCTACCAAAATTATGAATTTTATGGCCCCAGGGTCAGGGGTTATGGTGTTAGGGCAGGGCTCTATTGATTATATATTGAAAATACATGAAGTCTTTGAAAAAAATTATTTTCTGCTCCCAGGAATGAAATAAACTAATTACATAGTTATGATGAGCAAGAATACCTCTTCCAAAATTGTGAATTTTATAGCCCTAGGGTCAGGGGTTCTAGTGATAGGGCGGGGCTCTATTGATTATATAGTGAAAATACATTAAATCTTTGAAAGTTTTCTTCTTTGCTCCTTGGTATTAAGCAGATGAACTACCTACTAGTATATAGTTATGATGAGCAGGGGTCCTAATCTTCCAGAATTGTGAATTTCAAGGCCCCAGGGTCAGGGGTTCCATAAAGGAGGGGGGGCTGTACTTATATACTGAAACTGGATGAATTGTTTGAAATCTGCTCCTTGGTATTAATCAAATATTTTTGAAAAGCAAGGGTGCCTTTTCAAAAATTGTGCAATGTGTGGATCTAGGCCTAAGGGTCAGGGACTCATGTGTGATTGGGGCATTACTGATCATGCCGAATATTACTGATTACTTGAAATGCATTTTTTGTTCCCCTACCCTGCCAATGGGTATTAAGTAAACAAACTAAGCATCTGTTAGGTGTATTGTTATGATGATCAATGGTGCCTCTTTCAAAATTGTGAATGCCATAGCATCTGGATTAAAACATGAATCAAATTCAATCACTAGAAAGTTGTTGCATAATGCTCAGGTGACCTATAAGGCCCATGGGCCTCTTGTTCTTTTATATGATAATTCAAAAAGTACAAACGATCAAATAAAAAAATGCGGCAAATACACACAGAAATACATTCCCTTTCTTTTGTAAGAGGGGGAGGGGTGAGAAAAAATAAACAAGAATAGATACCCAAACAGAAGTTTGATAAAGCAAAAGAAAAAGAGGAAACCCTCCCAAACTTAAAAAAAATAGATTATGTAGGAGTGGGAGTCAAACTATTACTCCCCTTACCAAAATATTGACCTTCTGGCAACATCTTCTGGCTTTATTGCCGCAATATTGCAGCAACATTCTGGCAATACATTGCCGCAATATTGCGGCTATATCGTTTTTCGTATGTAAATTAGTTTTGCGGCAATATTGCCAGAAAGGGGTTGCGGCAATATTGCTGCAAATCATGACCAAAATATTGATCTTCTGGCAACATCTTCCGGCATTATTGCCGCAATATTGCGGCTATATAGTTTTTCGTATGTTAATTAGCTTTGCGGCAATATTGCAAGAAAGGGGTTGCGGCAATATTGCTGCAAATCATGACCAAATATTTTCTTCTGGCAACATCTTTCGGCATTATTGCCGCAATATTGTGGCAATATTGTTTTTTGTATGTAAGTTAGATATAAATTGGTATTTAATAGAAATAATGATCTATCAATCTAACAATTAACAAACGGTGCTGAGGAATATAACAAACAATAGTGAGTCACAGGGTCAATAAGAAATAGCTACTTCTGCTAGAAAATAATGTTGATCATCAGAATAAAAATCAAGATATGTTTGTGAAACACTATGCGCTTGGTGGCTATAAAGTTTGAAAAAGCTATTTATAGCATATGGGTCACAGTCAAGGTCACAAGGTCATTGATCTTGGTGTCATTTGAAAGAACTTAATTAGTGGAGTATGCATACTAAGTATGAAGTCTCTATCTCTTATAGTTCAAAATTTATGGCAGAGGATCAAAATGGCTATTTTTAGCATATGAGTCACAGTAAAGGTCAAATTGTCCTTGACCTTGGTGTTACTTGAAAGAGTTTAATTAGTGAAGGGTGTATACCAAATATGAATTCTCCATCTTTTATGACTCAAAAGTTATGTCGAAGTTTCAAAAAATCTATTTTAAGTATATGGTCACAGTCAAGGTCCCAAGGTCATTGACCTTGGTGTTATTTGAAAGAGCTTAATTAAGGAAGGGTGCATACTTAATGCACGTTCTCTATCTTTTATGGCTCAAGATTTATGTCCAAGGTTCAAAAAATCTATTTTAAGGATATGGGTCACAGCCAAGGTCTCAAGGTCATTGACCTTCAGGTGTCTTTTGAAAAAGCTTAATTAGTGAATTATGCATACTAAATATAAAGTCTCTATCTTTCATTAATTATTAAGTTATGATGAATACTCGAAAAAGCTATTTTTAGCATATAGATCACAGTCAAGGTCACAAGGTCATTGACCTTGATGTCATTTGAAAGAACTTAATTAGTGGAGTAGAAATACCTGAAATCTTTATCTCTCATTGGTTCAAAAGTAATGGTGAAGGTTAAAGTTTACAAACAGACAGGACAAAAAACAATATGTACCCCCGATCTATCAAGACGGGCGCATAAAAAATGTTTATAGAAACAATATTAATATGCCACTGTGAAAATGTCCATGCAGCAACTCTGCATTAATTTTCAAATATATACATGCTTTAATTCGATCATCTTTTCCTGCTACTCTAGGATATATAGACATACAAGTCTGAGTAGTATGCATGCATCACAAGCACTAATTGAAACACATATAATTTTTCCTATTTTATCTCCATTGAATCATTCATCTCAAAAAGAATATTGGTTTTGACTCACCAAGTCTGATGATATGGAAACAGAGTACACATTCCTATAATTCTGCTTAAATTCTTTTTTCTAGTCATTCCACATTATGCAGTCTTACTACTCATCTTGTCTAATCCCAATGTACACAATTAAGAACTCTAATTAACTTGATACAAGTCAGTAATGAAGCAAAACATGCTTGCCTTTGAATTCCCTCCAATTTATTTAAAAAGAGGAAGTAAATGACTGAGCATTCTCAACAAATGGCTCATGGGTAATCCTAGATGTTGCCAGAAAGTTTTTTTTCTGGCAGTATTGCCAGAATGTCACCGGAAGTTGTTGCAGCTAGCGGTGATATTTCATTTTTTCTGGCAGTATTGCCAGAATGTCACCAGAAGTTGTTGCTGCTAGCGGTGATATTTCACTAACCCAAAAAGCTTGTTTCTGGTGACAAAAATGTGTTGCTGCAATGTTGCCGCAATATAGCGGCAATATTGCTGCAATAATTTTACTTTGGTAAGGGTCATTTTACTCATTTTCATTTGAAAAATTAAACGTTAACATGAATTTGTGTTTATTCAGATCGTTACAGCGTAAAGGCGTAAGAATTTTTATGGCGTCGGGCTTGCCCGATCGTCATCTGGCGATCAGTCAGGTTTACGCGACCGCACGTGTCAGTGGATGCATCCGCAATAGAAAATAGCAACAGCTGTAAACCAATTTCTTTTAAAACGTTCACAATGAATAATAGCTTGAATATAAAATTAAATCAATTGTATCTTCAATTAATACTATTACAAAACAACGATATTATGTTTAATTTTTACGCAAGAAAAACGTTATGGTTGTTGCGGATGAATTTCTACAGTGAGGGTGCGTCGAATGACATGAATCACATTTTTGGGACCGATTAATGTAATACAAACAATCTTAAACACGGTAAAATAATTACAAAATAAACACGAATACAACAAGACTATAAAGATTGAATTTCTTTATCTTAGCTTTACTTTTACGATCTTCAATCCAATTTTATCCGAACAACCGACGATATTGACCAGTAATGCCAGTATTACTGTATTTATCCATTTCCTCCATTTGTTTACCGCGCCCTATCGTAAGTCGATCGTAACATTAGAGTCATGGTTGTAGTTAAGATGCAATCACTATACAACAGAACAACGCTCTGACAATGGCAATTAATTAAAATAATTTATGAAACCCTTCATATGTCTTCGATTGACTGAAAAGAAATTAGATTGATATAGAGGATGGACATTTCTGACGATGTCTGGTCAATTCGAACCCTGACTCATTCGGACCAGGACACAAGGCTATCAGGCCCTATACTGTATTTGTGTTAAGACTATTTTTATTATTATGTTACCGGAGTCAATCACTTGACCTATCTGCAGATCTTTTGAAATTGTTTTTCGACGCCATTGAAGCCTTTCAGGCTTTTGATTTTTAAAGGGGGGGGGGGGGAAAACTCAAGATTAAAATCTGAAAAGAAGGGATCACCTCTCTCCCTGATACTACCTGCCTGACATGTATATTTATTTCTTAATTTCGCTCTAAAATCTGCAATGAAATATTTCAATTTATGTACGATTATTGAATAATACATGACGTGTACAAATACATGTAATATACATGTATATAAACAATAAACACTTCAAAAACAGTTGCTGGAATAATAGAAACATAATTATTATACTTCACAAGATCAGTCGGTAGAGCGCTCACTTCGTGAACGGGAGGTCGTGAGTTCGAATCTCGGCCGCGACTGACCTAAGTCGATAAAAAAATGGGTAGCAACTGTTCCTTCGCCATGCGCTCGGCACTTTGAAGTGAAAGTTGCGGGTCCTTCGGATGAGACCTTAAAAACCGAGGCCCCGTGTCAGCAGCAGGTGTTGGCACGATAAAGATCCCTCACTGCTCAATGGCCCTGAGTGCCGAGTAAAGGTCAAAATTTGAAGCCCTTCACCGGCATACGGTGACGTCTTCATATGAGTGAAAAATTCTCGAGAGGGACGTTAAACAATATACAATCAATCAATCAATATACTTCACAAGGATTCATTCTTATAATAAATATCACAAGATTGGTAAATGCAATTCAAACTCTAATTATTTTCTTCGTTGCATTGATATATTCGAAGATTATATGCACCCCCAAAACGTGGCAAGAGTGTAAGGTTGCTTTGAATATTGAAGTTGTCGGTATAGTGCATTTGTTTAGGCTGATTAAATGTGAAGAAATTATAACGTTTTTTGGTATTTTTTGCTCGTTTGTTTCTTTTTTGTAAGAAATTAATTGTGTATTTATATACATCTACTCGTATATTGATTCTGTGCTGTTCGCTGTGCCCAGAAATATTACAATTACATGAGAATTAAAATACATGTATGTCCCGGAAGTTTCATCATCGTTTGATATAAGTGATATTCATCGAAGTCTATAGAGAACTTTGTTTCGAATTTTAAAAAATGAAAGCTGGTGACTGCACTTTATAAATACGAGTAACATATGTCGCTTCCAACAGAAAACACGCTTTCCGGAGGTATTCACCTGTTACGGTATGGAATCCCGTGACATATTATCTATTCTTAACAGGTCATCAAGAGGTTAATCCTATGTAAATGTACTCAACGAACAGACTAAAAATCGTGATACTTTTAAGAAGAAAACATAGAGCGCAAGGTTTTTCAACGAAGATATTTTTATACAATCTGTATAAATATGTATACACATTATATTTTGATCTCGACTTTGAACAAACCTGCGCTCGATGTTTACGAAAGTAGTGAAGTGGGTACCTGTCACAAATTTCTTTTGATATTCATGAAAATCAAAGGGACCCCACCTTCAAAACACAGCTTCGCGTGCTGTCTGTAGCAATTATTTGAAATTTTTAAACGTTGGTGCAAATACTAGACATCAGAGAATAATATAATTTACTTTTTAATGAAAGTTTAATTTGACGAGTAAGCGGGGACCACAGATAATGCCTTATTTAGACTTGTTCTTGAGAGGAATCTGATTATTAGAAAAAAAAGTAAAGAAAGCAAATTATGTGAAATCACATATTTTCGTGGGGGGTTTAGTTTTCGTTGTTTTCTTGGCAAGAAGAGACCCACAAATTCACGTCCACCACAAAATGTGAAATTTTCATTTCTATTTCACAATAATTTAATTTTACTTGTAACACGCCATTGATTGGATAAAAGATTTTATTCATTTTGGATAACATAACTTGCCTACGTCACAATGAGTTACGTCTAAAAAACGTATTACTCCGCTTGACGTTACTTTTAAAATTAAATCATTATGAGGCCTTATTCTGCCTACGAAATCTAACCCCAACGAACCAAAACTTTTTCCTCAAACCACAAAAGTTTGACCCCACGAAAATATGTGATTTTACAGTAGCTACACGTATTAAGTCAAAAGATGTAACTAAAATAAAAAGAATAAGTAAAATCAAAATATTATTTTTTATCTCACTTTTATTTCTGTAACTTACATTCACGTTATTTTTTCTTTAAAAAAAATTACAGTACCATAAAGGTTAGACAGCTTAAAAAATGATTACTTTTACTTAAACCTAAATTTTCTGAAAAGAAATGAAAATAATATTATTTTAACCATAAGCTAAATCCACATTTTACAAAAAAGTGTATTTTTCAATGAATCATATTAGGAATCCAGAGAACGTGGTGAAAGGAGCAGTACTGTCGGTATTATAACCAGTTCCAGAATAATGTTTGACCCACACTCGATCCCTTTTTTGAAGCCTTAATACCGCTAGGTTAGGTCCTGCTGAGTTATACATGTATCCACTGTAACCATATGCCAATGTTGTGACTTTAGTGGAGCCATTTAGCACTAAATATGTGTATATAGTATTAGAACCATAAGCTTGAACATTCACAAAGAAAACAAAGTGTCCGTCTACAGGAGATGTGAAGACACCAGTACTGGAGTCGTACCCTCCTCCTATGTTGTAGACGATCCTGTCAAACACCAGTGTACCGCTGCTCCAGGAGCCGCTGCCTGAACTCACACCGGCCGTAAAGGCTACCTTTTTGGTTATATCTGTAATTTAAGGTTCAATAAATTAGTATTTTAATGTTTTCATATATTGTAATGTATATATTTTTTTAAAAATCAGCATTTGCTGAAAGTACAAACTACTTGTATATTTTAAAGTAGCAATGCCAGAATACATACTGGTAATTCGTCGATAAACGTCTCTTATCTGATCGTCAAATTGTGTAGTCAATGTTGTATTGAGTTTGTCCGTCTTAGAATGGACATCCATTAGTGACAAGCTTGTGTATCGCATCTGAACCTTTATATCGTGTAAGTTGTTCATTGAATCGGTGAGCTGTAGAGTTAAGTTTTTGTCATACTCTTCATTTGCAATCAAAACATTGTGAACTTCATTGAGTCTTCGAGTTAAATTCTTATTCTGCTTGTCACAAATCACAATATTATCCTCAGCTTCATTCAGTCGCAGAGTTAGATTTTTGTCACTCTCATTATTTGCGGTCAGAACATCATAAATTTCATTGAGTCGTTGAGTGACGTTTTTCCCCTGGTTGTCATATTTTACCAAAATATTCTCTACTTCATTAAGTCGTTGAGTGAGGTTTTTAGCCTGCTTTTCGTTTATCACTAAATTGTTCACTACTTCATCAAGTCGTTTTGTTAAGTTCTTGTTTTGCTTCTCACATATCGCGATATCATTTTTCGCTTCGTTGAGTTGCTGTGTTAGATTTTTGTCGTATTCCTCATTTGCCGCCAAAGTTTGAACTATTTGTTTTGTGCTTCTTAAATACGCCATTAATACCTCATTGGAAGGAGGTTTAGACGCATTTAATTTATTCAGTTCCGCTTCCAAGGAGAATACTTTGTTCTGAAGCAATCTTTTTTCTTCACCAAGAACGTTTGTTTGTCTCCTAAGATATTCCATCTCAGTAGTCAGGTTCAGAACCATTTGCTTGATTTCCGCCTCATCGGCATTGTGTCCACTTGACCCATGGGTTGTGTCGCTTCCATTAGAATTGCCATGCACTAACAATGCATAACTGTCTCCAGCATTAAGCAGAAATATTAAAATCATAACGTAAAACGTATTTTGAAATCGCATTTTAAAAGATTTACTTGGTCTTGTTTTTCTCGAAAACAGTTTGTTGAACATCTCCTGTCTTGTATTGACATATAAGTATTAATTCTTCTTTACGAATCAGATTTTATGCTACTCTTAAAGGGAAAAGATTTGGATTTAAGAAATCCAGGTTTCTAGGTTATTATACCATGAATCTGTGATGACATTATCATCTTTGTTCCGGAAACAAGCAGTTGTAAATTTATTTTTGATAAAATCCTCCTTCACTAAAGACATTTTAAAGGACTTTTTGGTATCTATCAGTTTATCTTATCGAAAAGCGCAGTTGAAGTGTATTCTTGCGATATTGTATTGCAAAGATTCAAACTTACTAGTACTTTGCAGGGGATTGAATTAAATTGATTATACAGTTGAAATTGAATATAGAAACATCGTTCTAATATCTAGATCAAATAAACGTACGTAGTGAATCGTTATAAAGTGCTAACTCCTTCAGGCCTGTACTTAAGTTTAACCTGAATTTTTATGTCAGTATACACTGTATTGGGGAAGTCTTTATAAATGTATGGTTGTGTTCCTTCATTAACTACTGTAAGTGTGTTTAAAAAAAAACGGGCTTCATATTTTAGTGGCTTTGGTACTGACAGTAATCCGCTTATGCATGAATAAATCATTGAAAATAAAATATACTGCGCGGACGGATTTAGCTCTAATACATGACTATGCCAACCATTCAGTGATTGCGCTAAATTTTGAATACTTAAGAAATGAATTTTATTTTTTGAAGATTCATGAGGTCATGAACTACGACGCTTCACGCGTTAGCGCTTCATGATAAATATGCCGGCGTGAAGCGTTGTAGTTCATATACCTCATGAATCTTCAAAAAATTAAATTCATTTCTTATATTTACATTATTTTTCTGATGACTTGCCATAAATTTATGCCGTTCAACTGTCATTTTTAAAACAAAACTGTGTGCACTATATTTTTTGACGTCAAGAGCGGTATTATGACGTAACAATGGAGATATTCATACTTATTCGTGATACATACCTAATGTAGTTCATGAGAAAATATACAGCATTTTATTTTGTAAAGAATCGTAAGGGAAATTTATTGGAAATGTAAATATTTCAATTTTTGTATACGTACAATAATTTCTTGTCATATAAATTCTGTTCTCCCAACAATTTAAATATATTTCTCATTGTCACTCCAGTCCGCTTTGAGTGGTGTCGGATTAACACCCGTGGAACAGGCGTGTTTGTTGCAGTTTTGCTTTGGAAAATTGTATTGAATATAAAAGAAAAATCCATATGATCAAATTTGGAGATTGCTGAACTTAGCGTGCAGAAAGCCCACTAGCTTCAGATATATAAAAATCATATTCAAATTGTGAATTTAGTATTTAGAGTAAAGTTCTTATCATTGTTTTTTTACGAAATCATGATAAAAATGTTTTGAGGAATTTTGTTTACTAAAATTTATTCTTTTATGAACAAAAAAAAAATAATGTGGTATCCATTGGGTTCGAACTCTGGCAATAAAAATCCTGAGTTGCATTCTCTAATGAGACCAGCACGCTATCCACTACGCTACACAAGTCCTGTTGAAGTGTGGCATTTAAATCATGTTTGTGATATGACCATTGACTTAAGGGACTTCAAGTATTTCTTAAAAAGATACGAAAGTTATGTCATAAAATTATATTTTTAAGGTATAGTGGGTCATTGCTCCATAATTTTGGAAACCAATATATGTATGTTTGTATGCAAACTTCGAGGATTAACTCTCAAAAAAATGGAGAGAAGACCCACTCATATCGAAAATAGTGTTATAGTGTGAAAAAATGACTCGTTTTGTCCTCTTTCGTGTGTGTACAGTATTTCATAAGCAAATAACTTCAACCTTCATGAAATTTGTGGGAGTTGTGGAGATTTTACATAAAGTATACTTTAATGTTAGATGAAATATTAAGGAAAATTTTGATATAATTGAGATTTAATTTTTCACCTTCATGTTTGTTGCGCTATAGGCTTATCTCACGTCATGTTCACCCATGTCCTTACAATCACATTTAAAAAAAAGACAAGTTTGATCAAGAATATGATGACTATATCCATTTGTTAGAAGTTATGAGAAGTAGCGAATTAATGACCATGTCGTAGAGACAAGGTTATGTATCTGTCCATGTCATTATACAACATCCGTACATGCATGTTAAAATTATTGATATGAATATGTCAATATGGTTGGCAATACGCTGCAAAACCATATTTATTATAGACTGCAGTTAAGTGTGAACTTTTAAGTTACGTCACGATCTAGTTTGACAGCTGCCCTCAAGGTAAATAGTACACGCCTCCTAACTGTAAGCTTTACGACTGTAAGTTTCTTCTAATCCCTGATAAATTGCTCGTGCAACAGACTATTTCCGTGTCAATTTGATTATATGAGTTGACCAATCACGTAAATTGTTTACGCTGGATCTGTCGAAAAAGATCGTGACGTAATGCAATGCTTCACACTACACTGAAATTAATAATAATTGCATTTTGTATTATGAGCAAAAAATATTAAAATACAAATATCCTACATGTACATTTGTTATTAGGAGCGCCTGGAAGCTCTTAAGAAGGAAAAATTAGAGGATTCTTCAAATGTGACCGTAGAGGACAGTAAAAAGTTACCTAAAGGACTCCACTCCCACTGGGGGGGGGGGGGGCTGAAGTCAGGCACAAACCCCGGCCAGCCATGACAGCGACTAATAAAAAGTCTAAAAAGAATGTACTCAAAAGGAAACCTGAGGAGACAAGTGTTTTTAGTTAAAAGGTGTGTATACTATAAATACTTATGTATGAAGATTTAAAAATGTCATCAATATATCAAATCAAAATTTTGATGGCTAAAGTGTAACTTTTCTCCAGAGAAACCACCTAGTAATAATTAACTGAAGGTCATTTTTAGCTCACTTCAACGAAGTTGGGGGAGCTTATGTAATACCTCGGTGTCTATGTCAGCGTCGGTGTCGGCGTCGCTGTCAGCGTCCGGGGTTAAGGTTAAGTTTCTTGGAGCAGTTTTCTTTTTAAGTACTTCTATGTCCTATATTGATTAGACATGCATGGAAGATGTTTTTGGTGTGTTTCATTGTATCAGTCAAAGTTTCAGATGCTGCAGTTTCAGCAAAGTAATGACCAGGTTAATGTTTCTGGAGCAGGTTAACATTTTTGGTGCAGTTTTTGGTGTAGGTCTCATTTCCGAGGAACAATAAGCCCTATGTTGACCAAACTTGCATGGATATTATATCTAAGGATGCACACTACCAGGCTTGCTTCGGATGCTGAATCTGACCTACATTTTCCGCAAGAGTGAACACGTTAATGTTTTTGGTGCAGGTTTCAGTTCAAAGATGTTATGAGCCCTATAATGACAAAACTTGCATATATGGTACATCTTAGGAATCATACTACCAGACTAGCTTCGGATGCTGAATCTGACCTACATTTTCCAGTTGCGTGAACAGGTTAAAATTTTTGGTGCAGGTTTCATTTCCAAGTTACTATGAGCCCTATAATGACTAAACTAGCATGGATGTTACATCTTAGGAATCATACTACCAGACTAGCTTCGGATGCTGCATCTGATCTACATTTTCCGGATGAGTGAACAAGTTAAAGTTTTTAGTACAGGATTCATTTCCAAGTAACTTTGAGCTCTTTAATAACCAAACTTGCATGGATTATACATCTAAAGGTGCATTCTACCAGGGTGGCTTCGGATGCTGAATCCGACCTATATTTTCTGGATAAGTGAAAAGGTTAGTTTTTTAAACAGGTTTCATTTCCAAGTAACTTTGAGATCTATGTTGAGCAAACTTGCATGGATGATACATATTAAGATGCACTCTAGTGGACCTGCTTCAGATGCTGAATTCGAAATACATTTTCCAGATAATGGACCTTGCTGGTAAAAGTTATGGGTGCAGGTCTATTACCAAGAGACTTAAAGACTTATATAAACGAAACTTGCACAAATGATGCATCAAGGGAATGAATCTCTCAAACTTGCTTCAGATGCTGGATTTTAATTATGTTTTCATGATGATGAACTAGTTTGAAGTTTTTATATAGGTCTTCACCATAGTATTCAAATCAGAATTGCATAAAATTTTTGCATTTGTAAATTTGGATGTACACATTTTTTTGTGTGACTTTGCCTTACTTAAAGACAACATTCGTTGAGGTGAGCTCTGTAATCTCTGATTACATATGTTTCAAATATTATATAATTTGTGAAGCTTGAATTAAAAGTATTAGCCTATGGTTTAAGGTAACTTAACTTAAGGTAGCCTTAGCTCTAATAGTCACATGTACTTGATGATAAAAGAAAAGTTATTTATTTGCACTGTACAATTTCTTTTTACTTCAGGTCAAAACTGTTAAACCCAAGAAAAGGAAAATAGATGGTGTTGATGACTTTGATATGTTAGTGAATAAGTACAAGAAAAACTTATTAGGCAAATCCCAGAAATCAAAATGGTTTGATCGGTGATGATGAATTAATGTATAAAAAGAAAACAAGAAGATGAAGAAAAATGGTTACCACAAAATTTGATGTTGATTTGTATAAAAGTAAATTAAATACACTTTTAGAAAATCTATTTATTACATTTACAACAATGGAAAAAATTATTCCATTATTATGGCATACATTAGACTAATTTAATAATAAAACTAGGAAAATATCATCAAGCATTGATGATTTTTTAAATCCCATTATACGTTTTAAAATCATGTTAATAAACCGTTATTAACAACATCTATTTCTTAATTCTAACCTCTCTCATTTAATGAATGAAATTGAGAGGAATCTGATTATTAGAAAAAATAAAGAATACAAAATACCTACATGCATTAAGTCAAAAGATGTAATTAAAAAAAATATCAAACATGTTAAAGTAAAACCGAAATATGATTTTTTTTTTCTCACTTGTATTCCTTAATTCACATTCACGTAATTATATTATTTTATGTAAATCCACTGACAATAGTTTACCAGGTAACTCTGTTTGATACGAAGAAACAAAAATAAGATTCTGTGAATTGAAAAATGCCATTTATTTACATTATAAATGACTATATGAAAAAACACAGAATGTCATGCATATAAACATATAATGCCGAATCAGAAAAATTGAACAACTGAAAGATACAATCAATTTTGTTTCAATAGATATCAAAGGTGGGGTATAAAAATTCGCAGACACCACAATCTCACATATTTATCAAAATAAACATAAAAGTGAGCAACTATTCTAAGATAACACGTATCATACAAAACCATTCAAAGATAACTATGCTGACACGGCAGTTATTACAGATGGTGTTCGGGGCATACTGTAAAACCTGGCCTGGCCCCTTTGGCTTGGCCTGGCCTCTAAGTTGGCCTGGTCTCTATTTTGGCCTCTAATTTGGCTTCAAACCAAATTTTGGCCTGGCCTCTAAAGTTGGCCTTGCCTCAAATTTGGCCTCTGTAAAAATTTTTGGCCTCAATTTTGGCCTCACTCAAAAATAATTTCTTTTTCAGAATTTGATTGATTTGAATGATTTTTTTTTATTGGTTTCATTTTTTCAAAGATTAAGCAAGTAAATAATATATTTCTTTTGATATGTAAATGTGAACATTAAAAGTAATCAAGTACTGCCACCAATATGATTTATTTTATTGATTTTCAATCGGTCAGTGTTCACTTATTTCATTTTATGATTTGATGACTGGTATTTCATACTGACACACTACCGACACTATTGCTTAATTATTTAGGAAAAAAAAGTATCACTGTTTATTTTGTGTTTTCCATATTGTGTACATTGAAAAAATCTCTAGTAATAATTCATGTCAGATGTTTGAAAAATTCCACTTGTTAAGTGATGAATCATCACCTTTCACACACTGTAGAGTCTTGTGTTTCTGTTAATATGCCTGCATTATCTTAAATGTGATATATGAATACAGGCACTTAAGAACTTTTAATAAAATATACTACCACATACCAATGCAGATACCAAAATATTTAAATTATACTGATTTGATTACTCTGTTAAAAATTCATAATTATGTACTTTAATCTCAGAACAGTTGGTATTTAAAAAATTAATATAAATAACATTTATCAGATAATTTGTAACTTTCTGCTCCTGTGCGGTAAACTATATTTGGATATCTAATGACAAAAAAATCTGCAGCATGGTTCTTGACAGGGAGTTAAGGTTGATGTTAATCAGTAATGAAATGTGTATGTGTATAGGATGTTAAGTCACCCATGATTTGTAAAGAATTTCCTGCTACAACTTTCACTACCTACAATTATCAAAACAAAAGTTGAGTTTGATGATAGTTTATTAACATTTGTGCTGTAAAGCAACTGAATCCTATCAATCAGACCATTAGAACCCTATCATATAAAATGTGGCCATGCAATTACTTGCATATCAAAGTATTGACACTTTTTCTATCAGTTTGTAAAAGTAGTTATCAAAAAGATTTTTTTTATTCTGAATAAAGACAGGTTTTAAAAAAATTGTAACAAGTAATACTTAAAATAGCAAATTTTACCTAAAATCTCTTTATAGAGGAAATAAATGATGAATAAATGAATGAATGAACCAATCCTACCATGGAAAAAAAAAATAAAGGCACATAAACTAAATCATTAAGATACATGCAGTATCTTATTGAAAATAAAACTATATGCTCTGTGTCTTCAGAATTGCAACTGATCAATAGAAAATCAATAAAATAAATCATATTGGTGGTAGTACATGATTACTTTTAATGTTTACATTTACATATCAACAGAAATATATTATTTACCTGCTTAATCTTTAAAAAAATGAAACCAATAAAAATATCAATCAAATCAATCAAATTCTGAAAAAGAAATTATTTTTGAGTGAGGCCAAAATTGAGGCCAAAAATTTTTACAGAGGCCAAATTTGAGGCCAGGCCAACTCCAGGCCAAAATTTGGTTTGAAGCCAAGTTAGAGGCCAAAATAGAGGCCAGGCCAGGCCAAAGGGGCCAGGCCAGGTTTTAGAGTATGCCGGTGTTGGGGCGGGACGGAGGGCAATTAAAATTACAGTAGAATTTTTGTTTGCGCGTTCACTGACAAGGCTCCGTGAGGGAATGGTGAAAGTCGTGAGAACCCGCGCGCATATCTTAGCATCCGACGGCCGAGCCTATAAATCAAATCAATTTACAGAGAATTCTTCGAGAATTACTTAAATCACGGATAAGAATTTTTGGGATTTAGAAACTTAATTGCTAACATGGGTCTGCCGTGTCAGATGTTTTACATAAATTAATTTAAGGATGTAAATTAAATATTTTTTATTTTCAAAAACAATATACAGTACCATCAAGGTTAGACAGCTTAAAAAGTAATACTTTTTCTTAAACCTAAATTATCTGAAAAGATATGATAATGATATGAATTTAAATATAAGCGAAAACTACAACTCATAAAAAGTACATTTTTCAATGAATCATATTAGGAATCCAGAGAACGTGGTGACAGGAGGATCACCTGTTGTATAATAACCAGTTCCAGAGTAATATTTAACCCAAAGTCGATCCCCTTTAGTAAGCCTTAATACCACCAAGTTCGGTCCTGCATCGTTATAAATATTCATTACCCGAACTATTTGCTATTGTTGTAACTTTAGCTGAACCGTTAAGAACTAAATATGTGTCTATTGAGTCTGTGCTATAAGCTTGGACGTTGACAAAGAAAACAAAGTGTCCGTCTACAGGAGATGTGAAGACACCAGTACTCGAGTCGTATCCTCCTCCTATGTTGTAGACGATCCTATCAAACACCAGTGTACCGCTGTTCCAGGAGTCGCTGGGAAACGTCACACCGACTGTAAAGGCTACTTTTTTGGTGATGTCTGCAATTTAAGGTTCAATGAATTTGATTTACATGTATATGTAATTTTTGTATGTTGTATATTTTAAAATCAGCATTGATCATTAGGTACATATGATAACTTTCGGTAATTTCTTGGGTGTGTTACACTGTTTCAATAATTTCTGGTAATAAGATACAGATTGTCTACCTGTGTTTAAGGATACATAATGTGTTTTTAAAACAATAAAAATTAAACTAAATAAATAATAAAAAAAAATTTCCAACGATTTTTGTTTACATAAATGTTCCTGTATACGGAACGTGTCTGAACTACTCTTACCTTAATATGATTTTAAAAATACTTGTATACTTAAAAAATAGTTATTCCAGAATACGTACTGGTTATTTGTCCACAAACGCCTCTAATTTGATCGTCAAAGTTTCTGGTTAAAGTTGTATTGAGTTGGTCCGTCTTAGAATGCACGTCCAGTAGTGACAAGCTTGTGTATCGCATCTGATCCTTTATATCGTGTAAGTTGTTCATTAAATCAGTGAGCTGTAGAGTTAGATTTTTGTCATACTCCTCATTTACAGTCCAAACATGGTGAACTTCTTTAAGTCTTTGATTTAAGTTCTTATTCTGCTTGTCACAAATCACAATATTATTCTCAGCCTCATTTAGTCGCAGAGTTAGATTTTTGTCATACTCCTTAAATGCAGTCAAAACATTGTGAATCCTTGAGTGAAGTTTTTCCCCTGCTTATCATATTTCACCAAAATATTCTCTACTTCATTGAGTCGTTGAGTAACGTTTTCATCCTGCTTTCCGTTTATCATCAAATTATTCACTACATCGTCAAGTCGTTTCGTTAAGTTCTTGTTTTGCTTGTCATAAATCGCCATATTATTCTCTGCATTATTCAGTCGTAGATTTAAGTTTTTGTCGTATTCCTCATTTGCCGCCAAGTCTGAACGATTTGTTTTGTGCTTCTTAAATACGCCATTAATTCATCATTGGAATGACGACGAAAATTTACTTATGTGTGCAAATTTACATATAAGTAAATATACACACGTAAGTGAAAATTAATTTGCTATGTGTTCAGACTAGATTTATGTGCTGTAAGTAAATCCTAATTTTTTCATATAAACATGATAAGCTAAGGAGATGGACAGATTCAGAAATGTGCTCTTATGTAGAAAAAGGGCATTTCCTTACTGTTTGGTCAAAAGACTAACTTTTAAATCTACCTCAAAGAACCTAGGGAGGTCCGTTACACTGATTTCTTGGTACAACTTAATTAAAGACTTTAAGGAGAAAGAATGGTATAAGAATGTACACAAAGGTAAACTTATCAAAATTATCAATATGAGCTGCAAGATTGACATGGGAAAATTTGTTGCAAATTTGTAATCAACTATTTCAATGATAGAAAAATAGAACAATTATAAACTCTAGTTGTTCATATTTGCGATGGAAGAACTTTTTATAAGGTTTAATTAAAGCAAAATGACATTATTGTCGTCCAGTGCATCACTGATTTCTTGTATAATGCTATATATTTGATTGTACAGAAACATTTCTTTTGAAACAATTTAAAAAGTTTACTTTGGTTTGATCATAAGGGATTTAATTATAAACAAAATAATCATAAGAACACATTTTAATAGCAAAATATTTTTCTCAAAAAAAAAAAAAAAAAATACAGCTTATATTGCTTTATTGTTGGAAAATGTTTTAGATTCCGTCTCAAAGATTGTAGAAGAGCCGTTGGGTGTAAAGAAAAAGGTGACTTTCCATCTACTAGTTGACGTCTTCGGAAGAAAAAGGGCCATTTAAAAATATTTTTGCTGTTGGGAAATCTACAATACATCAAGTGTGCGAGGCCATTATAAAATATCTGCTTGAATATTATATAATAATTATGTATTTTCCAGTGGAATGAAAAGGGCGAAAAAAATCTAACAGTGATTGATCTAAAAAATCTTCGAACAATAGAAGTATGTTAAAAGGAAATTAACACGAACCCCTGGACGTTCATGATGAGATCGGGTGCCAAGGAGGTTACTTGCCTACTTTCACTAGTTTATTGAAATTCCTTTAATATTAGCTTAAATATAAGTAACTTGCCTGAATTAAAAACAGAGAAAGGTAGAAGAAAGAACTAAACGATAATGGGGCCCGAGCGATTGATGGAATTCATGTTCCTATCATAGCTCTGGAGCTTTCCCAAGAAGAGAACTTGAATAGTAAGGACATTACTTATTGATCCTACAGGGCACTTGTTTGCGACAACAACTATATCTTTAGAGACATAAACATAGGTTTGCCAGAAAGGGTGCAAGATGCCATCGTTTTTGCAAATTCGAAAATTTATTTCGGAGGGATAATGGCACCTTGTTTAATAGTTTTCTTTTCTAGTCACCAAGTCGCCCGCGTCGCGCAGTGGTTAGAGCGTCTGCTATAAAGTCGCGAAGTAAGGAGTTGATCCTAAAGTGGCGGGTTCGAATCCCATTGTTGGACGTGGAGTCCTTCGGATGAGACCGTATATAAACCAAGGTCCCTTGTCGCAGTAGGTGCTGGCATGAAAAAGATCCCTCCCTGCTCAATAGCCCTGAGTACCAAGTATAGGACAAAAGTTGCAGATCTCTACCGGCAAGTGATTAGAGAAAAATTCTCGAGAGGGACGTTACACAATATACAATCAATCAATCAATCTAACCACCATGTTTACACAACCGAAACAACTCTTAAAATGGAAATTTATAAAATAAACTAAATAAAATACATACATAAGTAAATTTGCGTGTTCATAGGACACAATTTACACACATGAACTAATAATTTGCTACAAAGTGTCTGCAAAAGTTAATTTGCACCTAGTCCTGACTAGGTGTAAATTTACTCAACTGTCCAGAATTTGCATATGAGTATATCGGTTCATACGACAAAAATTGCACATGCATGTGTAAAATATACTGAGGTATGCAAATCATGTCGTATGAATGGGGTTTTAGACGCATTTAATTTATTCAGTTCCGCCTCCAAAGAGGATACTCTGTTTTGAAGCAATCTTTTTTCTTCACCAAGAATGATTGTTTGTCTCCTGAAATATTCCACCTCAAAAGTCAAGTTCAGAACCATTTGCTTGATATCCGCCATATCGGTATTGTGCCCACCTGATCCATGGATTGTGGCGCTTCCTTTTGAATTTCCGTGAATTAACAATGGAGACAAAAATAATAAAATGATAATGCTAAATGGACTTTGAAATCGCATTTTTGAAAGATTTATCCGGTCTTGTTTTTCTCGAAAACAGTTTGTCGTACCTCTCCAGGTTATGTTTGTATGAATGTATGAGTACAGTGTATTTTTTCTTGTGAATCAGATTATAAAGTTCTCTTAAGGGAAACAGATTTAAGAAATCCAGGTATTTAGGTTATTATACCGTTAGTCTGTGATTGCATTTTCATCTTTGTTCCTTAAATAAACATCTGCAAATAAATATATTTGATAAAAGTCCTTCTTCATCAAAGCCATTTAAAAGGACGTTTTTGGTTTCTATCAGTTTATCTTATCGAGAAACGCAATTCAAGTGGCTTCTTGCGACATTTTGTTGCAAAGATTCGAACTTATCTTACAGAAGATTAAACTGATAATACACTTGACACTGAATATATATATAAACGTCATTCCGATATCTAGATCAAATAGACTGTACGTAGTGAATCGTTATAGAGTATTCACTACTTCAGCATGCTCAGGCCTGTACTTATGTTTGAAAGGATTTTTTATCTAAGTATATACACTTTATTGTGTAAAACCTATGTTAATTTATGGCTGTGTTCTTTCAATATTTACTGTATGTGTGCTTAAAAAAAGAGAGCTTCGTGTTTTAGCGGCTTTGGTGCGGACAATAATTCGCTTATTCATGAATACCATTATATTAATATAAATCATTGCTAAATACAATATTCGGCGTGGACGGGTTTAGTTTTAAAACATGATAATGCTAATCATTTAGTGACTGCGCTTAGTTTTGAATACTTCAATTTATTACACAAACACTTATTTCTTCTCAAGAAAATTTAGTCCCCAATCAATTTAAATATGTTGTCATTGTCATTTCAGTTTGCTTTTGAATAGTGGTGAATTAACATCCATGGCAGGGGTTTGATTGTTGCACTTTTGTTTTGGAAAATTGTTTGAATAAAAAATAAAAACTGGTACTCGACATTTATGTCCATTGAGCAAAGGGTATCTTTATCGTGCCAGCATCTACCGCAACACGGAGCTTCGATTAAACAGCCGCTTCAGAAGGACCGGTTTCCACAACCCCCAGTGGGATTCAAAACCGTGACCTTAAAATCAACTCCTTGCTCCGTTGCTATAAAGCAAAGGCTTTTAATAGTGTGAAACATATTCAATATGTATGTTTGTTTATTGTTTAACGTCCTTGGTTTATACCAAACGCCCACGTCCCGCAGACGGATTCGAAACCTTAAAGATCAACCCTTCACTCGGTGACTATAAAGCAAACGTTTTTATCATTGTGCGAAATGTTAAATATGTTTATTTTTTGTTTAACGCCTCTCTCAAGAATTTTTACCCACATTGAGACGCCACCACTAGCCAGTGGAGACCAAGAATAGGGATCTTTTTTGTGCCAGCATCTTCTGTGACACGGGACCTCGGTTTATACGGTCTCATCTAAATTAAAGGACCGGTCGCCTCGTTTTACAGTGGGATTCGAACCCGCGACTTTAGCATTAACCCCTTACTTCTCGACTCTAGAGCAGACGCTCTACCACTGCATTACGCGGGCTTTTTCATGTAAATTTATTTCATGTGTTTCTTCTTTTGACATAAAACACGTGCTGTTACATGCTTGTGTTAGATACCATTCACAGAAAGAAGAAGTTGTGAGTTTATACCATTTTAATTTAAACTTAACATGTCATCAGCATATTCTGAAAGGTTCAGTAATACCAATAACACAAAATACTTTTTACCATTTTGCATGACAGTAATTTACAAACAACACAAACTTTTTTTTTCCGAAAAAGTACCATCCAGGTTACACATCGTTGAAAAAATATTATAACTCAATCCTAGTTTTTTTTTTAAGAGAAACTGAAATCATCGTTATATTTTAGATAAAGGCTAAATAGATTTTGATAACCTAATATTTTTGATAATTTATGAATCATATTAGGAGCCCAGAGAATGTTGTGATAGGAGCATCACCAGTGGTAAAATACCCAGCTCCATAGTAAAATGTGACCCAAACTCGATCCCCTGTAATAAGCCTCAATACCACCAAGTTCGGTCCTGCATTGTTATAATCATAAGTATAACCATTTGCCATCGTTTTGACTTTAGCTGAACCATTAAGAACTAAATATAAGTATATAGTACTAGAACCATAAGCTTGAACGTTGACAAAGAAAACAAAGTGTCCGTCTACAGGAGATGTGAAGACACCAGTACTTGAGTCGTATCCTCCTCCTATGTTGTAGACGATCCTATCAAACACCGGTGTACCGCTGCTCCAGGAGCTGCTGGATGACGTCACACCGGCCGTAAAAGGGACTTTTTTGGTTATATCGGCAATTTAAGGTTCAATTAATTAGTATTTTAATGTTTTCATATGTTGTAATGTATTTATATATATTTATAAATCAGCATTTGCTGAAGGTACATGTACATCTGATGTCTATTTTCTTGGGTATATTGTACTCACTGTTGTCAATAATTACCTGTAATTATTATTACAAAGATTGTCTGTTTGTTGTTTACTTATTAAGATATACGTATAGAACATTTTTTTTAAAAAAAAAGCTAAATAAATAATTTAGAAAAATAGGTAAATTCCAACGAATTTTTTTTTACATACTTGTATACACAACATGCATGTGTGATAAAAATTCAGTAAAGAAGCCATCTATGAAACTACCAAACAGTGATTAGAAAACTACTTGTATATTTTAGAGTAGCAATGCCAGAATACATACTGGCAATTCGTCCATAAACGTCTCTTATCTGATCGTCAAAATGTGTAGTCAATGTTGTATTGAGTTTGTCCGTCTTAGAATGCACGTCCAGTAGCAAGCTTGTATATCGCATCTGAACTTTTATATCGTGTAAGTTGTTCATTGAATCAGTGAGCTGTAGAGTTAGATTTTTACCATACTCTTTGTTTGCAATCAAAACATTGTGAACTTCATTAAGTCTTCGAGTTAAGTTCTTATTCTGCTTGTCACAAGTCACAATATTATTCTCAGCTTCATTTAGTCGCAGAGTTAGAATTTTGTCATACTCCTTATTTGCAGTCAAAACATTCTGAATTTCACTGAGTCCTTGAGTGAAGTTTTTCCCCTGCTTATCATGTTTCACCATAATATTCTCTACTTCATTGACATGTTGACTCGTTGAGTAACGTTTTCATCCTGCTTGTCGTTGATCATCAAATTATTTACTACTTCTTCAAGTCGGTGAGTTAATTTCTTATTCTGCTTCTCACTATTCACAATTTTATTCTCCGCTGCATTCAGTCTCACCGTTAGGTTATTGTCACATTCCTCATTTGCAATCAAAATTTTACGAATTTCTTTGAGTCCTTGAGTGACGTTTTTTCCCTGTTTATCAGATACCATCAAAATATTCTCTAATTCATTAAGTCGTTGAGTAATGTTTTGGTCTTGCTTTTCGTTTATCAACAAATTATTCACTACCTCGACAAGTCGTTGTGTTATGTTTTTGTTTTGCTGGCGACAAATCGCAATATTTTTATCCGCTTCGTTCAGTCTCAGATTTAGATTTTTGTCGTATTCCTCGTTTGCCACCAAAGTTTGAACTAATTGTTTTGTGCTTCTTAAATACGCCATTAGTTCATCAATGGAAGGGGGCTTCGATGCGTTTAGTTTATTTAGTTCCGCCTCCAAAGAGAATACTCTGTTTTGAAGCAATCTTTTTTCTTCACCAAGAATGTCTGTTAGTCTCCTGAGATATTCCACCTCAGTAGTCAAGTTCAAAACCATTTGCTTGATTTCCGCCTCATCGGCATTGTGTCCACTTGACCCATGGGCTGTGTCGCTTCCATTAGAATTTCCATGCACTAACAATGCATAACCGCCTCCAGTATATTAAGGTCAAGATCTAGTAAATAACTTGAGACTAATTTTTTGGTGCTAGATCCATTATGACGTCATAATCAATTTCAACTTTCTTTTTCCCGTACTTTACGGCTTTAGCAGAGTTATGTAGAAAATAGGGTATTTTCATGTCATTCAATTTGAAATCATATGAAAAGTAAACCGGATACCTATATTAAATTTGATATTGATTTAAAGAAGAGGCCATGAACATACTAATTACCGTTTTCTGAGAGACTGTAGGCAATCTGGGTACATTTTCTTTGCCGAATACGAAAAAAACTCCCATACTCATGACTGGTTTTCTTAATTTTTCATTGAAATTTACAGTTTAAAATACAGTTTTTCATCTTGTTTACCTACAAATTAAGCTCCGAAACACCTTAATTTGACCAAGCTAAAGTTGTAAAGCATCAATAAAGGAATTTATTTCTCACGTTTGATAAATCTGTAGGCACCTTTCATTTACTAGATCTTGACCTTAAGCAAATATATTAAAATCATAATATAAACAGGATTCTGGATTTCCATTTTGAAAGATTTAGGTGGTCTTGAATTTCTTGAAAGCAGTTTATCGCATCTCCTGTCTTCCTTGTATATCGTCTTGCGAATGCGATTATATACGCCTTTAACAATCCAGGATAAAAGATAAGAAATATCCAGAATCTGAGTATTACTGAGCATATGTTATTAATCTCTGATGGCTTTTTATATAAAATATTTGTTCTTGAAGAAATGCACCTTTAATATGTACATAAGATGAAAGTCCTCGCCCATCGAAGAACTTGATAGGACATTGTTTGGTTTCTATCAAGTTATTTTAATAAAAAAGATTTAAGTGATTTGTTGCTATATTTTTTGGTAAAAATGAAAATTTATTGAAAGTGACATTCTTATAAAATAGACCTGTTGCACGAGGACAGGTAACAGGTGTTTGATTTGATTACTTTTAATATGTTTTATATATACAGTATTAAAGTAATCACTTTCATTTAGTCCTTTTAGTCCTTTGGGCCTTTAGCGTTTGATTTTCGTAGTTAAGAAATCTACAAAAATATAATCTAAATAATCTAATTCAAGACTACACTATTTCGCACAAATTATTTATGCTGGTTTAAAGGTGTTTACCGGCAGTTTCGTCAAAACTGTTTTTTGGACATTAAGGAATTCCTAGTTGTGCAACAAACCCATTCAATTTTTATTTTAGTTCAGAGTGGGGAGGCGGCGGATGCTATTTATTTAAGGTAGAGTTTTTTTACAGTTCAAATCTAAAGCAGATACAGAAAAATTCAGAGCAGCTGCAGAAGATGGAGAGGTAAATAAGAAAGTTTTCTGAGAACGTTATGTGTATCAGTCATACAGGAAAATTTGTGCATGGGTAAAACATATTCGCCCTAAATTACATGTTCATCTTTTTTTAATAGTAGGTAATGATAATATATTATCAAGCATTGTCAGTCATTAGGATGACAAAGTGACATGTTGTCAAGGAGGGTTCACTGAAATGCTGTTTCACTTTGTACCAAGTTTTGTAAAATGATGTATGCATAATTTTTTTTTATATGAGAAAGGTAATTACCTCCATTTCAGATTTCAAAGAGAATTCCTTTTACTGATTCCTATGAGTTTGTTGAATTATTAAGAAGAATAACCTCACACCTGTAAGATCTGTTCATTTGATTTCTGTACACCTGTACTTTTTTCTCAATCATTCACTGTGATTTTGTTCAGGAGGGCATCAATGTTCATGGTCGGAGACTAAATGTCATAGTTGCTGTGGAGAGGGAAAAGGCTCAAGATTTATCAGGTCAAAAGTCAAAGGTCAAAGAGGACAAGAGAAATCTCCATCTTGTTAGAGAAGGGAGTAAGTATTAAACAGCTGATCCTAAAGAAAAGGAAAATGTACATGATTATAACCAGTGCTAGATTTTGACAATAAAATATGATACATGTAGATGCATACATGTATGTGAAGTGTTCAATATATTTCACATGTGGTTAATTTGATATTTATTGGGTTTGCAAAAAAAAAAACAAAAAAAAAAAAAAAAAAAAAAAAAAAAAAAAAAAAAAAAAAAAAAAAAAAAAAAAAGTTTTTAATTTATAAAAAAAACATTCAGTCATTCATTTTATAAAATAATTCAAAAGGGAAAATAAAGAAATTTTAATTTTAATTAATTTACCTTGTATTAGAATTTGTAAGAAAAAATGTTCAAGTGTTCTTGTAGGAAAAATTGTATTATTTGAAAAGTGTCAAGACATATGCCCTTGAATATCAATCTTTGTATTTTCTTTCATTGATTCGTCCAGGGATACAGGCAGCTGTAGGACTCTCCAAGGAGGATCTTTTGAAAAGGACAAATGTATGATAAATAAGTCAGTTGCTTGTTCTAAAGTTGCTAAAAATGAACCCCAAATCAGGTTAATAGATTAATTTAAACCATGACAGGTAAGAAAAATGGAAATAAATTGCACTTTGTTTAATTTTGGGATATATTTATATTTAGTTGGAGAATGTCAAGCGTGCCAAGTTGAAGAATCCCAACATCTTTGTGTCGACCACCAGACTGAGTGTCCACAACATCCCAACACAAGTGACGGAGAAGCAGCTGAAAAATGTCTTCTTGAGGGCAGCAGAAAGCAAGGCAGCAGTTATTACTGAGGTATACTAAGGGCTTATCCATACTGAATTAATAAACTTGATTACAATTTAAGATAAACTGCAATTTGTAATCAGCATCCTGTTTGCAATTCAATTTGGTTTTTTAACATTATCATCATTGTGACTTTATTGTGCATGATATCTTCTGTTTAAGCTTTTAGTAGTAACTGTACCTGATGTGGACATGATGCTAACCTATCCAAATTAACCTGTTAAAGTTGATTGTTTCTTGGTGTCATAATTGTTTAAAGGCTGAATATACTGTATAATAGTAATCAGAAGTTCTTTATAAACTTTAAATCAGTTTAACAATTCAATGACATAGGTTTTAGCTGTTGTTTGTATTCATATGTGTGATCCAGCCAGAAAACTACAATAAATATAAAAAAAACACATAAAAGTAATGTGAATATATCAATATGGAGATAAAAGTGAATTATTCATGAATAAAATAGGAGGTAGAAATGTGTCTTAATGCAAATTTAGTTTGAAACCATTTTCATTATACGTAAATTTTATTGTATGACTTAAATAGTGAAAGAACAGGTTTCATTATTACCATAATGTATTATGTGTATTCTTAAATTGACATGTCAGTGTCGAATTATGCGAGATTTAGAAAGAATGAACAGCAAGAAGGTAGGAAAGTTGCGAGGCTATGCCTTTGTGAACTTCACTTGTCATCAACATGCTGTGAATGCCCTCAGAAACACCAATAATGACGCTGATTTGTTTGGCGAGAATAAGGTATCTTGATTATTAAGACTATAAAAATAAATGTATATTGCTTTCCAAATTTCTTTTTAAAGACACTTATTCTACCTACCATCATATCTTGATGCACAGATTCATGTATACTTTGAATAATTAAAAAATAAGAGAAACATCTCTTAAAACGAACCAAGATAGATTTTTTTTTCTGAATTATTTTATACATATGTTGTTTTGACAGAGGTTGATTGTTGAATTTTCACTGGAAAATAAAGTAGCTCTACAGGCCACAGAGAAACGACTGGAGAGACAAAAGGTATCAATCAAATATATTACCTACTACCTGTACTGCCCACTTCCCCTGTTGGACTTAGGGTTGCTATAATATTATTGTGCCTTTGTCATTATGATTCCTTACTTCAGACACATACTTGATAAAAAGAAATTATGTGGTCAACAGCTTATGCCTGCTTTGTTTATTTTCTAATAATTTAATTCTGGTTGTAACGCTGTATTTGATTGGATAAAAAATTTACTTAATATCGTATAAAATGGGTTGCCTACGTCACAATGAATTACGTCAAAAACATATCAATCCGCCTGACGTTACATTCAATTTTTGTACAAATTGAAGTCATTTTGTTAGAACAATTTTCTTACATCAAATGAATGAAAATTAAATTTTAAGCAATGAATAGCTACCCATTTTATACGGTATAAACTGGTTTGGAACAGTTTACGCTTTTTTTTTTATAAAAGGATATAAATGGCTTCTCGGTTTCTAAAGCTTAAACTGCCCCAACCCAGTTTATACCGTATAAAATGGGTAGCTATTAAATTTATTCCTTAATTAAACTTAATAGGAGGTTTATTTTCTGTGAGATGCAATATGAGGAAACAAGGGGTTTTTTTTGTTCAAAATTTGTGGAATTGCATTTTTTATCATGCACAAAAAGCTTTAAAATACAAATATTCAAAGTGTACATATGTTAATAGGGGCGCCTGGAAGCTCTGAAGAAGGGAAAATCAAAGGATTCTTTGAAAGAGACCATGGAGAAGAAATCAAAAAAAGCAGCAGAAATCCCAGGGCCCGAAAATGATGGACAAGTTTATAGGAAGTCTCCCAGTGGTAGAGGATGGGAAAAAATTACCTAAATGCCTTCCCTCCCACTGGGGGGCTAAAGTAAGGCACAAACCCCGGCCAGCCTTGACGACGAATAATAAAAAGTATAAAAAGAATGTACTCAGAAGGAAACCTGAGGAAACCAGTGTACTTAGTGAAAAGGTGTGTATACTACAAATACTTATGTATGGAGACTTAAGAATGTCAAAAAAAGTTTAAATTAAAATCTTGATGAATAAAGTGTAACTTTTGTTTCTCCCTCTTCAGAGAAACCACCCATTATAATAATGACTTTTGCAGTTAAGCTTTTTATCGTTTTATATTTGAGTCGTTGTGCAAAAGACAATTAAAAAAATGATCTTAATTTTTCCAAATATTATTTGATTTGTGATGCATAAATTAAAAGAATAAGTCTATGGTTTGAAGTAACAAGAGGCCCATGGGCCACATCGCTCACCTGAGAAGCTTTGACCATTCTGTTCTTTACCATATTTCCCCCTTGTAATACTTATTGTGACCCCATCCTCCCCCACTGATTATAATATAGACAATTTAAAATCTACACTACCCCCAGGATGCTTCCACATAAGTTTCAGCTTTTGTTGCCCAGTGGTTCTTCAGAAGAAGATTTTTAAAGATTTTTCTTAAATATTTCTATGTAAAATTTTGATTCCCCATTGTGGCCCCGCCCTACCCCCACGGGGTTATGATTTGAACAATTTAGAATTTATACTACCCAAGGATGCTTCCACATAAGTTTCAGCTTTTCTGGCCCAGTGGTTCTTTCAGAAGATTTTTAAAGATTTTTCCTATATATTTCTTTGTAAAACTTTGATTCTCCATTGTGGCCCTGCCCTACCCCAGGGGGTCATGATTTGAACAATTTAGAATCAACACTACCCCAACATGCTTTCACATAAGTTTCAGCTTTTCTGGCTCAGTGGTTCTTGAGAAGAAGATTTTTTAATGACCCCACCCTATTTTTGTCTTTTCTTGATTATCTCCCACTTGGCCCTTCATTTTAAGAATTTGAATTTCCCTTTACCGAAGGATGCTTTGTACCAAGTTTGGTCAAATTTGACTCAGTGGTTCTTGAGAAGAAGTCGAAAATGTGAAAAGTTTACAGACGGACGGACAGACTGACGGACAACAGACAAAATGTGATCAGAAAAGCTCACTTGAGCCATCGTCTCAGGTAAGCTAAAAAGTCTTAATTCTACTAGCCATAGATACTTGATGCTAGAAAGAAAAGTTGTTATTTATTTGCACTGTACATGCCTTCTTTTTACTTCAGGTCAAGACTGTGAAACCCAAGAAAAGGAAAATGGATGGTGTTGATGACTTTGATATGTTGGTGAATAAGTACAAGAAAAACATGTTAGGCAAATCCCAGAAATCAAAATGGTTTGATCGGTGATGACGGACATACATATTTATATACAATCATGTATTTATATATAAAAGAAACAAAGAAGAAGTAGAATGGTTACAGCAAACTTTAAGGTTGACTTGTACAAAAGAAAATAAATATGCTTAAAAAAAGAAAAATTCTTGTGCATTTGCATGGTCACAAAAATTTGTTATGATTAAGAGTCAGGTGATGCATATTAGTTAAGATGCCTTAGATGTTACTAATGACTGTAGTAAACAAATAAGTGATTTCATATTTAGTTTAAAATCTCTGGAAGAGGTTCATCACGAATAGGTTACAAACTAGCTGCAGAACTGTAGCTCTCTGCTTGAGAAAATTTGGACAGATAAAGCAGAGAGCTACAGGTCCATGCGTTGTGAAAACCTTCGATTTACGCAGACTATTTTTTGTTGCTCACTTCAGGAACATAACTTATATTTTATGCTTTTTCGAGCTTTATAAATGATATCCAATAATTAACAATACATTTAAATCTTATTACTAAATGTTTATTTGCCTTTCAATGGTTCAAGAAGGGCCGTTTGTGTATGTAGACATAGAAATGGGAATCTTTTAAAACAACATTCCTAATCCACAGAGGACTGTTTTGGGTCATTGAAAGGTAAATAAAGTATCAATAATTAAAGTAAAATATACAATTAATTTTCGGATACAATTCTAAGAGCATACAAAAGTAAAAACTATAAGAAATAATACAGTATCTGAAAGGAGCAACAAAAAATCTGCAACGTAAATTGAAGATTTTTACAATTTTTACACATGGATCTGTATCTCTTGGCTTTATTTGTTAAAAATTTCACATGCAGAGAGTTAGAAACCAAAATTTGTGAGAAAATAAAGGCTGGAGATACTTATTTTGAAGCTTCCTTAGTGGCATACATAAATGTCAATTTCTCATTTGAAAGCTCTAAGAGTAAGCTGTTTTCTTTTTTGTAAATTTATATAAACTTATATAATTTACGATTTTTATTAATTACATTTCATGAATGAAACTGAGAGGGATCTGATTATTAAAAACAATTAAAGGATACAAAATAGGTACATGTTTTAAGTCAAGAGATAGAAATAAATAAGTTTATATGCAATAATACAAAATTATATGATATAAAATATATTTTTCCCCCCAATTTTATGCCGTTATTTCACGATTTTTTTTCTCTCAGAAACAATTAAAATTTCCATCAAGGTTAGACATGAACAATAAGCTAAAACTATAACTTACAAAAAGTACATTTTTCAATTAATCATATTAGGAATCCAGAAAACGTGGTTAGAGGAGCATCACTCTGGGTATAATACCCAGTTCCACCGAAATGTTTGACCCATACGCGATCTCCTTTTTGAAGCCTTAACACCACCAAGTTTGGTCCTGAATCGTAATTGTCACTACTACCATATGCCATCGTTGTGACTTTAGCGGAGCCATTTAGCACTATATATGTGTATATTGTGTTTGAGCCAGGAGCTTGAACGTTTATAAAGAAAACAAAGTGTCCGTCTACAGGTGATGTGAAGACACCAGTACTGGAGTCGTACCCTCCTCCTATGTTGTAGACGATCAAATCAAAAACCAGTGTACCGCTGTTCCAGGTGGTGCTGGTTGACGTCACACCGGCCGTAAAGGCTACTTTTTCGGTGATGTCTGAAATTTAAAGTGATATTAATAAATTTGTATTTTTTTAATATGCTACAATAAATTGCATATACATGTATATAATATATACTGCCTAAAACCTAAGAAATATTACAATTGTGGAAGTCTTGTAATGAATATATTGCATTGTCAATTGCGAATTAATTCTAGTTATTTTGAAAAATGCTGACTTATTGAATCATTTTTTAAAGGAATTAAATGATGATGAAAGTTGTGACATGTGGGGATATAGTTCAGAAACTTCATATCACTTTTTAATGAAATGTCCAAAATATTGTATGCAAGGCAGAATCTTATGCAAAACTATATAGTACTTTGCAATTACCAATGCCGTTATCCTTACAACTTATTTTGAATGGAGACAGTATTCTTACTTACAACCAAAATATTGAAGTATTTAAACTTGTTCAAGAACTTGTTGCAACTACGAAGAGATTTGCATAATATTTTTTTCTTTAGTTTTTAAATTGTCAAACCACAGAACCAACTTCTATTGAAATTATGTTTTCTTATTAATTTTTTCAAATTTATAGACTTATTAATATAATTGTCAGTCATTTGTTAGAATGCAAACTTGATTTTATATCATCATCTCATTTATATATTTTTTTCTTCTAAACTGCCTTTTTATATACATTACTATTCAATGTACGCATGTATAACATTTATATTTTTCAATCTTTTGTAGCAAATTTACTTGTACGTGTATGACCTTGATCTTTGTATCATGGAGAGGACTTAAATAGGTAGTACCCGCTGTCCAATCCTGTTATGTTTATTCATAATAAAATATTGTTTAAATACATATATTTACAATTCCAATGTCTATGTCCGATATAAAATTACAAATTGTAAATGTACTTTATTTCCCCATCAATGTATTGGCGCGGTACAAAAAAAAAGCACGTGCAGGGCGGAACAAATAGCTAGACAGACGCAGAGCTTAAAGCACGTGAATTGGCGAAATAAAAGCATGTAAATATAAGGATCAGATTTTTCAATTTCAAGACGATGATCAATCGATTGGCTTGCGCGTGATAATTTTATGCATAAACGCCTTCGGCGTTTATGCAAATTATCACGCAACCCAATCGATTGATCACATCATGAAATCGAAAAATAAGACAGTTATTCCTTAAATAAAAAGTTAAGAAAAGTGAATTCCAACAATTTTTTTAAACATGCATCTATATGTATATTTAACGAAAAAAATCTTTAAAGCAGCCCTCTTTCAAACTACTTTACAAGGATTTTAAAACTATTTGTTATATTATTTTAGAAATAGCTAGCAATGCTAGAATACATACTGGTTATTCGTCCATAGACGTCCCTTATCTGATCGTCAAAATGTGTAGTTAATGTTGTATTGAGTTTATCCGTCTTAGAATGCACATCCATAAGTGACAAGCTTGTGTATCGCATCTGAACCTTTATATCACGTAAGTTGTTCAACGAATCTGTGAGCTGTAAAGTTAAATTTTTGTCATACTCTTTATTTGCAGTCAAAACATTATGAATGTCATTGAGTCGTTGAGTGACGTTTTTCCCCTGCTTATCATATTTCGCCAAAATATTCTGTACTTCATTAAGTTGTTGAGTGAGGTTTTTATCCTGCTTTTCGTTTATCACTAAATTGTTCACTACTTCATCAAGCCGTTTTGTTAAGTTCTTGTTTTGCTTCTCACAAATCGCGATATTACTTTTTGCTTCGTTGAGTTGCTGTGTTAGATTTTTGTCGTATTCCTCATTTGCCGCCAAAGTTTGAACTATTTGTTTTGTGCTTCTTAAATACGCCATTAATTCCTCATTGGAAGGAGGTTTAGACGCATTTAATTTACTAAGTTCCGCTTCCAAGGAAAATACTCTGTTCTGAAGCAATCTTTTTTCTTCACCAAGAACGTTTGTTGTCCCCCGCTTGAAAAGTGGGGATATTAATTGGGTTTGTCCGTCCGTCCGTCCGTCTTTCTGTCTGTCTGTAACGCTTTCGTTTCCACACGATATCTCGAGAACCCTTTGAGCTTTTGCAATGAAATTTAGCATAGCAACTCCCTGTGGAATAAAGAAGACCCCTATTGATTTTGAGGTCAAAAGGTCAAAGGTCAAGGTCATAAATAAGCAAATTCCGTCAGTTAAAACACTTTCGTTTCCACACGATATCTCTAGAACCATTTGAGCTATTGCTATGAAATTTAATATAACAACTCCCTGTGACCTAATGAAGACCTCTATTGATTTTGAGGTCAAAAGGTCAAAGTTCAAGGTCGTAAATTTGTACATTCTGTCTGTGTGAAATACTTTTATTTCCGGGCGATATTTCAAGAAGATTTTGAGCTTATGCAATGTAATTTTATATCAAAACTCCCTAGGACATCTCTAGCCCCTATCAAAGTGCCCCGCCCGTTTGTTTTATTAATATTTATAGTATTACATGTCGCTATTTTTAACGCAGGGGCGTGAGGAGAGTTATTGCGTATAAAACAGGTTCTCGGCGGACATCATGTTTTTAATACATCTATTAAAACTGTTTAATAAAGGCTAAATAAATCAAACACCATGGATTGTGTAAAATTTTGAGAACACCGAACATGAAAACATGAATATATACATGTATGTGACTTCACTTCTGCATATACTTCACACAGTGTAAAGCGACTCCGTGGTCTAGTGGTTAAGTCTCTTGCTTCTAGAGTGAGAGGTCCCGGGATCGAATCCCGGTCGAATCTTCCCCTTTTTTTTTTCTTTTACTAAATGATAGTATTCAGCATGTGAAATGAAAAATTTATGAGGTTATAAAATCATCATTACAGTGTGATAAAAATTCCATATAAAAAATCTTCTATGCACATAATGAAGAATAAGCAATCAAATCTTTATATGCATATACATTTAATAATTCTACACATTCAGTCAGGGGGAGTCTACTTTTCCCCTAAGCGGGGGACACAAATTCTCTGAATTAGCTTGTTTGTCTCTTAAGATATTCCATCTCAGTAGTCAGGTTCAGAACCATTTGCTTGATTTCGCCTACATCGGCACCTTGCCCACCTGACCAATGGTTTGTTTCGCTTCCATTAGAATTGCCATGCACTAACAATGCATAACCGTCTCCAGTATTAATCAAAAATATTAAAATTGACACGTAAAACAAATTTTGAATTCGCATTTTGAAAGATGGTCTTATTTTTCTCGAAGGCAGTGTGTCGTACCTCTCCTGTTTTGTATGAATATTATTTCTTCTTGCGAATCAGATTATATACGACTCTTAGGAAGGAAAAATTTGGATTCAAGAAATCCAGGTTTCTAGGTTATTATACAATGAATCTGTGATGACAAAAGCGTCATGTTCTTTAAATAAACAACTGCAAAATAAATACATTTGATAAAAATCCTTCTTCATCAAATACATTTAAAAGTACATTTTTTGGTTTCTATTAGTTTATCTTATCGAGAAACGCATTTCAAGTGGCTTCTTGCGATATTTTGTTGCAAAGATTCAAACTTACTTTACAGGGGATTGAATTAAATTGATTCTACACTTGACACTGATTATTTAAACATCATTCTCATATCTAAATCAAATAGACGTATGTAGTGAATTGTTATAAAGTATTTACTATTTCAGGCCTGTACTTATGTTTGAAATAAATTTTGTCAGTATATATACTGTATTGTGGGAAACCTATGTTAACTTATGGCTGCGTTCCTTCAATATTTACTGTATGTGTGCTTAAAAAAGCGTGCGTCATATTTTAGAGGCTTTGGTGCGGACAATAATTCGCTTACTTATGAATACCATTATAAAGGACAGATGATACAAACAGAAATGTTTTTTTTTGGTCTTATTTAATTGACAATGATGCAAATAACAAATTTCTAGAATATAATGATATTGTAAACCTTCTATGATGTTCAAAATTCCTTCTCACTGAAACCATCCTTATTAGTCTATACAAATCATTCTCACTTCAAATCCCATTTTTGTGAAACTTTGAATAAAAATTCAAAAACTACGCGGTGAAAGTTGTTCATTTTATAGATAAAAACATGACTAAAATTGGTATTTTCAAATTTTTTGACAAAAATTTGTTTGTATCATCTGTCCTTAAAATAATTCATTTAAATACAATACTGTATACAAGGTTATTTTCGCCAAGCTTTATTTTCGCCCTTTTACATGTGCAAACAATTTTGCCCTATTTTAAATTCGCCCAGTCAGAGTTTTGTTAAAGAAATTATTCTGTATTCTTTGAATTTGCCCCTTTAAAAATTCGCCCAGTCGAAGTTAGGGCGAAAGGGGCAAAAATAAAACGGGAGCGAATATTTCCCTGTGTACAGTATACGACGTGGACGGGTTTAGTTTTAAAACATGTTAATGCTAACCATTTAGTGATTGCGCTTAATTTTGAATACTTTAATTTATTTACACAAACACTGACTAGTCTTTCTTGTCCCCAAACTATCTAAATATGTTTGTCATTTCATTTCAGTTCACTTTTCAATGGTGGTGAATTAACATCCTCGGCAGGGGTTTGATTGTTTCACTTTTGTTTTGGACAATTGTTTGAACCCAAAAAAAAAAAATAATAAAGACCAGGTGAGTGTACTCGACACTCAGGGCCATTGAGCAAAGGGTATCTTTATCGTGCCAGCATCAACTGCAACATGGAGCTTCGATTAAACAGCCGCTTCAGAAGGACCGGTCTCCACATCCCGCAGTGGGATTCGAGATCTTAGCATCAACTCCCTACTCCGTTGCTATATAGCAAAGGTTTTAAGCACTGTGCAACATATTAAATATGTATGTTTGTTTATTGTTTAACGTCCTCGGTTTATACCGGTCTCCACGTCCCGCAGACGGACTGGAAACCGTAAAGATCTTTATTCAGTGACTATTAAGCAAACGTTTTAACAACTGTGTGACATTTTAAATATGTTTGTTTATTGTTTAACGTCCCTCTCAAGATTTTTTTACCCATATGGAGACGCCAACACTAACCAGTGGAGAGCTGCTAATATTGAACAAGAATAGGGATCTTTTTGTGCAAGCATCACGGGACCTCGGTTTATACGGTCTCATCTGAAGGACATTTTACAGACTTAATGGGATTCGAACCCGCGACGTAAGTATTGCAATGTGCGGGACCCGAGCGATCTCGGCCCGTACTTGGTTATGCCCAAGTCTTATAAGGACAATAGTAAATGCAAAATATACAGATATAGGGTACACTTGCCTAGTGTTAATTAAGTTTAAGCAATATATACAAATATAAAATACGCTTGTCTAGTGTATGATTAAACACAGTATATATAAACAGGTTCCTGCCACTTGGCTATATCAATGCCTCTTGGCTATAGTATACGAACGACTGACTATAACAACTTGGTTTGGCTAATCTCCAAAGCCACTTGCCTGTACCGGCCACTTGGCAATAGGGCAATAGGGCCACAAGGTACTCCTATCCACTTGACTAAGCAGTCTACTGCCTACACTAGATTTACCCGATTTATGCTACAAGTATCTCCTCGTACAACCGTTCACGGTAGCTCAGTCGGTAGAGCGCTCGCTCCGTGATCGGGAGGTCGTGAGTTCGTATCTCGGCTGCGACAGACCTAAGTCGATAAAAAAATGGATAGCAACTGTTCCTTCGCATTGCGCTTGGCACTTTGAAGCGGCAGGCGTTGGCAGGATAAAGATCCCTCACTATCATTGGCCCTGAGTGCCGAGTAAAGGTCAAAAGAAGAAGGCCGCATTTGGCTATAATCTGAAGGAATCATTTGTACGAAACATTTATGGTTTAATTAAATGTCCATGACTTGGTTGGCTGAACATAGCTGGTCAGATTTTTCAAGCACGTCCATAGGTTTTTTTTTCATTTAGTTTGAAAGACCGTGTGAAATTGTAACATTTATGTCCGTTTTTCCTGGGGGTACTGTAACATATAAATGTTTTACAAAAAATAAACACATAAAAATATTTAATGCATAGATGCATGATAGTGTACATGGAAGATTAGAATTGATTTTGCTCGAGAACCAAACTGAACTAAAATTTATCTAATTCAAAATTTTGATATACAAGTACATAAAATGAAACTGACAAAATAAATGGTTGTTTGCATGAAGAAAAAAATTAACGCCCATGCCAGGCTCGAACCAAAAACTCTTCGCTTCGAGTGCAGTGAGCAGGTAACCCAACTTTCTGAGCTATCACCGCTACACGTATACCGATAATTTTAAAAGGACATAGAAGCACCACTTTCACACATTTGGATTTTTTTGGGAAAAGTTATATTTTCTGGGTCTTCTCTCCATTTTTTAAAAACGTGTATTCGTTTCTTTGAATTTAAATACACACGAATAACGTTTCAAAATCAGGAAAGAAGACCCAGAGAGAGAAAAATTTTAGAAAAACGTGTCTAAAAATGTACCTTTTTGTAACAAATGTCTGATCTGGCCAATTTTCAAGTTATTTTTTTTAGCTAATCAGAGCTCAATTTCAGGAAAATATTTTCCTTTCCTGTTGCACAGGAACCCGATAAATAAAAAAAATGTTAAAATTTCATGTGACATGTCGATAACTTTTCACTTTTCATGTACGCCCAGATTCCTGCCGAATGCCCATCAAAAGCGCCAACGTTCTTTGAAGCCCTTCACCGGCATACAGTGACGTCTCCATATGAATGAAAAAATCTCGAGACGGACGTTAAACAATACACAATCAATCAATCTGCTCGTACACTTTGGTTGTACTTCTTCACTAATTGACAAAGAATAATATGTAACCAGAATAAGCTTGCTGCTACCGGTATTTACAACTGACAACCCCTGGCTAAGGTACCGATATACTAATAAACAAAGTCTTGGAGCCAACCGGGAGCTTTTCTGACTCTACCAGAACGAAGAGTTTCAATGTTGTTGTCAACCTCGCTTGGTAGCTGTTCTATCTCACTGAGAGGCTCTTTGCTTTCAGCAGTACTGGCATGTTGCAACCACTATTGAAATAACGACCACTATTGAAATAATTATATCAGTAGTGGTTGAGAGTGCATTTCAATAGCAAACATAGTTAGAAACCACTATTAAAATACGACCACTATTGAAATAATTATATCAACATGGTTAAGAGTGCATTTCAATTACAGACATATTTAGTGACCACTATTGAAATACGACCACTATTAAAATATTTATTTTAATAGTGGGTGAAAGTGCATTTCTATATAATAAGCATAGGTTTCAACCACTATTGAAATACGAGCACTACTGGAATAATTATTCAATAATGGGTGAGAGTGCATTTCAATATGGTAACCAAAGGTTTCAACCACTTTTTTAATACTACCAGTATTGAAAGAAAAGTTTCATCGCGTCAGCATTTGTTAAAATAATTATTTCAATATATATTGGATTAATTGTTCAAAGCACTATTGAAATCAATAATTTTATCCATATTGAAATTTTTATTTTAAAAGTGAACATTATTTCAGTAGTGGTTGCAACCTATGTTTGTTATTGAAATGAATCTCACCCACTTTTGAAATAATTATTTCAATAGTGGTCGTATTTCAGTAGTGGTTATTACCTATGTTTGTTATTGAAATGCACTCTCAACCACTATTGATATAATTATTTCAATATTGGTCGTTATTTCAATAGTGGTTGCAACACTTGTATTTGCATTCGTTGGAGGACTTTCTTCCTCGTTTCGCAAAATTTGGTCACGCTTCAAGCTGAGTCTGTCTACGTGTATTACTTGTGTCTTTCCACGTGACCCACAGTTCACCTTGTATGTAACATCAGTTAATTTGTCAATAATTTCATATGGGCCTCGCCAGTAGTTTGTGAACTTTGGAGACAGACAAACTTTCCGCAAAGGGAAATATACATAGACCTGATCTCCCTTGCTAAACTTTTGCCACAAGAACTTCTGATCATGGTATTTCTTTTGGCGGACCATAGCTGCCTTAATATTCTCTCTGACAAACTTATGGGGCTCTTCCATTCTTTCTTTGAGTTGCCAAGCCCATTTGTTTTGGGGTATGTACTTAACTGTGTTTTGCATGTCATACATTATGTCAAGAGGCGTAGATATCTCTCTTCCGAGCATCATGTAATTTGGCGTGAAACCAGTGGTTTCGTGCACTGATGCCCGGTATGCCATCATCACATATGGCAGGTAACTATCCCAGTCAGAGTGGTGCTCATTTACATATGCACTCATCATGGTGGCGAGCGTTTTATGGAAACTCTCGACCATCCCGTCACTTTGCGGGTAATACGGGGTGTTAAGAGTATTCTTTATTTGTACACACGACACATCTCAGAGAAAAGTTCACTTTCTCATTGGCGTCCTTGATCCAAGTGGATACTGGACGGCACACCAAATCTTGACACTACGTTTTTCTACTATTATCCTTGCAACTGTAGCTGCCTCCATGTCAGCCATGGGAAAACTCTCAGTTAACTTGGTAAAGTACCAGGGGTAATTACAGACAACAAGTATATACTTGTTGCCATTTTGAGTGAGTGGGAGTTCATCAAGGATATCCGATGCAATTCTATCCATTGGTAATCCACTTTCTACAAGTGTCATTGGTGCCTTCCTTTTCATCTGAGTATTCTTCCTTCTGGAGCACTTTTCACAACCTGCTATATAGGCCCTTGTATCTGCCTGTAAACCTGACCTGTAATACTTCTTACGAATTCGTGCAAGCGTCTTGGTTACACCCAAATGACCAGCGGTCTTCAAGTCACGACAATATTGGAGAACCATTCTACGCTCTATTGCTGGTACTACTGCCTGCAGGCTAGAGAAGTTTCCTTCCGTGTACTTTCTGTACAAGTCATTATTTTCCAGAATAAGGATACCCCATTGAGATCTTACAACATATCCTAAGCCACTTATCTCTTTGAAATCAGATCGTCTTTTCTCATGCAACCAATTCTTGACAAGTTTCAAATCACTGTCCTGATCTTGAACATCTTTTATCTTACAATATGCCTCATCAGTAGTGCTTGTTTTTGCCGCATTGCAAACGGGTGCCTCTTTGTCTGGTTCATATTTGCACTGGCGACATGGAACTCAACTTAGGGCATTTGCATTTCTATATATGTTGCAAGCCAGGACGATGTTGGATCTGGAACATGAAAGCGCCGAGTGTTTCCAGCCACCTAACCAGTTGGCCCTCAGGATTTTTAAACTGAAACAACCATCTCAGCGTCCCATGGTCACTGCGCACAAGGAACTCCTTACCGCAAAGAAAGTGCTTAGATTAAAATACTTTACAAAGTGCACTACAGACAGAAGTTCTTTCTTTGTCACGCAGTATTTTCGCTCACATTTAGTCCGGGTTCTTCTTTCATATTTTACTACTCGCTCACAGCCATCTATATGTTTTCTGACAATACTGCCCCAATGGCCTTGTCACTCTCATCTGTGTCCAATACGAAGGGCAGATTGTAATCTGGATGTGTTAGGATAGGAGCATTGGCCAGGTGGTGTTTCAAACTTTCAAAAGTCTCTTGGCACTGTCTTGTCCAGATAAACGGTTTTCCTTTCTCCGTCAAGGTATGGAGAGATTTGGCAATGGCAGAGAAGTTCTTTATGAAGCGGCGATAATATCCGCATAGTCCCAGAAATGACCGAAGCTCGATGACGTTTAAAGGCACCGGCCATTCCTTCACAGCAGCAGCAATTTTGGTTAGGTCAGTTGCCACACCCTTTTTAGAGACAAATTGTCCGAGATAGGTAACCTCTTTTGCGAAAAGGCAACAATTTTTGGCTTTTAACTTTAAGTTTCCACTTTGCAATTCATCAAACACTTTTATCAGGTTCTCAAGCATCTGGTCATAAGTTTTACCTGTAACTATAATGTCATCTAAGTTGACTAGACATGTCCCATTGTAACCCTAGCAAAACACTCTTCATCAACCGTGCAAAATGTGCTGGTGCACAACTTAAGCCAAACGGCATGACATTAAACTCAAAGAGACCTCGCCTTGTGGCGAATGCAGTCTTTAACTTGTCAGCTGGCGACATCTCCACTTGCCAGTATCCGGAGCATAGGTCAAGTATAGAAAACCAAGTGGATCCCGACAACGGGTCCAAGGACTCATCGATCCTCGGGAGTAGAAAGGCAACTTGTAGTGTACAACTTTTCAGCCGACGGTAATCAACACAAAACCTATGCGTTCCGTCCTTCTTCTTGACTAATACTATTGGTGATGACCAGGGACTACCTGAAGGTTGAATAACACCTTTCTCCAACATGTCATATATGTTCTTGTCAACCTCGTTCATCGAATGGGCTGGTTGTTGTTTAATGGGTCTGCTTTCTGTCGTTTCAATATGGTGTTTTACTATCCCAGTTCGGCCAAAGTCAAAGTTGTTCTCTGCAAGTAGACTTATGTATTTGATGAGAAACTCCTTTGCCTTATGTCCCTGTTCTGGAGTAAACCCACTTTCTGATTTTCTTAGCAAATCAGCGAGGTCTTTGCGTAGCTCTTTAAATGGTAATTTATCATCAAACAAAGACTTCTTCTGTACTTCCTCAATCTCTGTCAGCTGTTTTACAACTGTTACTGTATGCAATACCTTGGACTCCTCACTGACATTCATCAATCTTACAGGAACTATTTCCCGTGGACGTACCATTGTCCTTGATGTCAGTTTACTCTCATTCATAGTCTTCCTGCATACTGGCTCCACTATACTGTCGCATTGTGGTAGATTTAAGCCATCTGGTACACATACTTTTCCTTGGATAAATGCCTCGCTTCTTGGGGGAATACTCACAGTCTCAACAGTGGTAATGCGGAAACAGCCTAGAGACCCATCTATTGTCATATTGACGCCCTTCCCATCGTACATGTCCAAGAACGAATTCGATGTCGATATCGACAATATTATGTCGACATCGTATCGATATCGATCGTGATGAGCTCTATTGATTTGAAATAATTGGTACAATATATTAGACTGTGCTATGTCGATGTCGTCGATATTGATAATACCATGACGGTATCGTATCGATATCGATCCTATCTGTAGAATTTATTTTCACAGTGAGGCATAACATAATTCTTACAAGGTCACAAGTGATGTCAATTTCATTTATTATTAGCGTGTATATGAAATTAAATTATGGTAAGGAACGGGTTAGTGGTTGTTATTGTTTTGGATTAGGTTTAGAGTGAGATTTGGGTGAGGATGGAAGTTGTTAAATATGTTTATCAATCATGATTCGATATCGATATTGACAGTACGGTAAATTTATTAATCAGAAAGTAAATATGCATAAGCGTTGCATGAAGAAACAAATAACTTATTGTCATTGGATATGTTAAAAATAAAGATTCTGTATTAGGTTTAAGGATGGTAAAGTAATAAATGTATGTTTTAACAATCAAGATTTATCGATACGATATCGCCGATATCGACGATATCGATGACATATAGAATCATCTTCAGGTAGTGTAAATTCAAATTTATTCAAATCATGATCCTCCGGGGGGTAGGGTGGGGCCAAATTACAACTTCACCAATACCTGTATTCCCATTACCAGGACTAACATTTAGCCTGGATACAGATGCCAGCAGGTTCAATCTTCGTTAAAGTAAAGTAATTAAACTTAAATACACATACAAAGTAACAGGGATGGTATTTACAAAGGGCTGAGCAAACATGATTCGATATCGAAGCGACATCGTTGATATCGACGATATCGACACTATAGGGAAAGTTTTATAAAAGATAGTTTTTAAGTAACATATGTTAAAAACACAATAGATGGAAACCATAATTCTTTGAACAATCATGATTCGATATCGGTACGATATTGTGGATACTGTAAGTAAAGAAGACTTCTTAAAACAGAAAGTATTGTAATAAACACACAAAGATAGAAAAATATTACAGTAAACTATAAAAAAGTAATGTATCGATATCGTAACTACATCATGTCTTGGACATAACTCCTTCCCATTGATGCCAAGCAAATTTCATTGCTCATTTTTTTGACTTTTGTTTGCCTTAAGGAAGCCAAGACCTAAAATACCAGCTACCTTGATGTCTGTAACAACAGCTTCGTTATGATAGAACTTTTGGTCAATAGTAAAGTTAAACTCCGCCTTCCCTCTGACTGATAATGAAGTACCATTGGATGACATGATAGTCTGATTAACTTTGTGCAGATTAGGTCTGACTTTTTCAGACAATCTCTCGTACAACAGAGAGTAACAGTAGCCCCGGTGTCAACCAAAATTTTTGTTTTCTCATCCTGGATATTGACACTGATATACAACCCACAGTCTTCAATTGAAGATCCCAGACCAACAGACACTTGGGGGCCTTTACTTGGCCCTCTGTCATCTTGGCGAGTCTTTGACTTGTGCACGTGGTCATAGGATCTTCTGTACTTCTGTTTCGACATATTTCTCAATGTAGGACAATTGCGCTTTATATGTCCGGTTGGTCACATTCATAGCAAATGACTTCTTGTCTTGGTCTATCTCTATCTGTTTTCCTACCAGTGTTCTTATGCCACCTGTTTTTCTGTATTTGCCTCGTTGTCTTTAATTCTTTCAACTCCTCTGCTAAGCTTTTCATACTATCTTCAACAGACTTCATCCAGCCCTCAAGTCTGCCGTTTACAAGCGTCTCCGGTTGCTCTTCTGCCATAGCCGATCTTAAAGCCGCTTGGTCCGATTGTAATCGCTAAAAAATATATTTTTTTTCTTCTTGAAAAATAATTGTCCATAAATTGTTTTACCTTTTGTCAAATTATATCCCCAAAGTCTTTTTCTTTTAAAAGCTATCAAAATTCAAATGTTAAAAAAATAATTTTTGTTAGGTCACACAAAAATAATCTTATGTTTATATCGCGTAAAATCCCCTTCAAAAAACTAAATTTATCGCTTACATGTATATCTCATGAAGAACGAACCCGATCATTTTTTTCACAACAAAGTAATTATACCTGTACACGGACAATACTTTAGCTTTCGTTACTTAAATTCCTTTAAAAAAATATCTGATTTTCCTTTATTCTTTAAATATGCATATCAGTATAAAAATTACTGTGGATTATATATTCCATGACTTAGGCTTCTACTTATGGAAAAAAATAGTCGGGTTTGAATTATCTTCACAATAAGATTAAACCGATAAGTTTATTTTTTTCAAAGATGACTTCACAACAGATCTTAACTTCCTGTCAGGAACTTCTGTTTGTCAATAAGGTTTTTGATCTATGGTTTCCACGTAAGGATTGTTGCAATAAACTATTAATTCAATCTCATAATTTATTTTTATATCTTATCTATGTAATGACGTACTTTTATTGTGTAAGATAATATGTGCCTTTTTCGAATCAAGCGACTTTAAATGCCCCTTTAACTGTCATTCCCTTCTTTCGACTCGATTACCTCATTTATCCGGACGCTGAATTACCAGTTAAATAAGAACAAATAACATTATAAAATTCTGTTCCGAAGAAAAGTTGTCCGGATACTGAACATCCGGATATCTGGCGTCCGGATATCTGAGGGTCCACTGTATATGCATCTTGTTCAACTGCGAGACTTATTGCCTCCTTAAGGTTTGCTGGTCGTGACTGTTTTATTAGGATAGAATATTTGAATTTATCAGTGCATCAATGAAATGGTCTTTTGCAAGGGTCTCTGCGACTTCACCAGGGGCTGTAGGGTACGTTAAGTTTGTAAGACGACGAATGGCTTGACCAAGCTCAGATAACGTTTCAGTACACACTGCGTGAAAATTTGGCTTTACAAAACAAGTAAAGATAATGTAAATTTATTATTTACAATGCCTTTAATTGGCTTTTCTGAAAAAAGTCAAAGTTGGAAAAGGTAACCTTTACATTAACTTTACATGCACTTAAATATGATGTAATGTCCCACATTGTCTTGACTTTACAAAAAAGTAAAGTTAATATTTACAACCATTAAACACAGTATTTAGGATATATTAAATCTGATAATTACAGACCTTAAATTTAATTAAATACCATCTTTAATAACCACAATCTGATAATTACAAACCTTAAATTTAATTAAATACCATCTTTAATAACCACAAAAGTTAATAATTTCCGTTTTCCAATCCAGTGAATGAAGCCTTATTCAAATTATGAATTAGTTTTCCTTCCAAATTGATAAGTTGCGGAAATGTAAACATCATAATTAATATACATATTAAGAAAAAGCTGACTTTAACTTTGTTTATTACAATACAAAACATTATTTTTTACAAACATAAAATTAAAATCATCAAGATTCTTGGCAGTATATGTTGCCCACATCCTATCCTGCAAATTACATACTTATCAAAGACAAAGTACATTTTACAAATATGTTTTTTTGTATGTGACATGTTTTATAATAAAACCAACTGTTCATTCTTAAATTTAAAGTTGTGAATCAACATAAAACTATTTTATGTCCTCTTTCTTGTTGATATTGGTTTTAGTGGAAATCAACAACTGTCAAATGTTTTTGTCACACCTCCCTTTTCAGAGTTCAAAACTTTTCTCCCCATGCAGGCATTTTCCTAATGCTTTTCCTAAAAGAAAAAAAAGTATTTTTTTCAGTGCCATGCATAAGTATGAATATTTTCAACGGCTTCGTGTTATCAGAATTCACAATACCATGATAAATAAAACTAAAAACAAGGCACAACCTTACTAATAAATAAACAGTTCATACATGACCTTTAACCTCAAAAAGCAAAAAATGTAAATTTATTAATTTAATAAGATGAGTGGAACTTTTGTTATTGACATATTATATCATGTATATGAAGAATCAATGGGTTAGGTCATGTATCCCTTATCACAAAAAGCCTATAAATTACAATTTGAGAAATATGTATTTTTTAAGGGTACTACACAAAAACAAAGAATAAATCCATGAAATATTGAGAAATCATAGGTTTCCTGACTACTCAGTTGTCAGTTTACAAAGAGAACAATATTGTGCTACATACCGTATAAGTAGAATTTTTAGCGAGGATTTAATTTTGGCATTATTAGCGAGGGTGTTGAGATGGCTAAAATTACATATTGCTAAAAATTAATTGCGTTTAATTTGTATTAGTTTCTTAAATGTGCATTTTAAAGTCCCTAAAATAGCATCTCGCTAAAAATAAATTACCAGTTTTAAAGGACAAATCGTAAAATTTGCCTCTCACTAAAATTTCCATTTATACGGTATTTAATTTAGCTGTACATGTATACAGAATAATACTGAAGTTATGGTTTAGGATATATGTACCTTTTTCCCCAATCGCATGTTTCAGCTCATGACCTTTTTCCTGATATGGAACAGTAAAAGAACTTTAGGTGAGAGTCCCTCAAATTGAAAATGACAATCATGCTGAAATAGAATTCATACCGTGATTAACATTTTGTACATATGGACAAATATAGTCAATATTTTTTTTAAAAAAATTATGAGTTTGAAGCAAACTGCTGCACTTGGTCACCAGAGAATGATTTGATTTTGAAAATTAATACACAGTGCAATCACAAATAATAGCTATGAATTGACAAACACCCTTATGTTATTTCTTATCAAGAATAATCTAAATTTAGTTCTAAACAATACTTGCCATTTATAATATGAAAGTTGAGAACCAGCCTCTTCTTCATGACAGATCTTTTAATTTTCTCATGGTAGGCTGAGTAGCTTGAGACTATACAAAGGAAATTGAACATTTTTTTTTTACAAATATATGACGATATTGACTCCCGAGCAATTCAAGCACTAAATAATGTAAATGTTTGTTCAAGTAACAGATTTCATGAAATTTATTATTAAAATGTGTTTGTACCAAAGAACACTGGAATCCTCAATCTGGGTAATCATGTTTTGTTGTCTTCCTCGCCCCGTCTTGATGTTTTCCCTTCAATAATCTGCATACTGAATTCACTATACCTGTGTTTTAAGAAAATGGACACAGTTTAAAATACAAAATGATATAAATAAAAATAAATAAACTCTCAAAGTTGAGAGTTTATGTACATGTAATGTATATAGGTTAGTATATATAGGTCCCTGATAGGTGTAGTACTTTTCTTACAACATTATTTTTCTTGCCTGATCAAAATCTTTATTAAAGCAACTTTCAGAGTGTAGTTAACATGGTTAATGTAGATACAAATTTTTAAAAATATTTTACATTTATCAATCCGGCAGACAAGCCCCTATGATTCATACACCTTAACAGAATAAAGTGAGGCACATAAACATTTAATCCCAGAATTATCAAAAGTACTTATCTAATATCCTAGCAGAAAATAACATACAAAGCGTCGTTTTCCGTGACTTTGATTAGTTTCATTCTTTCACAACATGCACAATGTACTGAAAAGTGAAAGTAAAAACGGCTGGAAATCGTAAACAAACCTTTAGAGCATGTCAACCCGGGAGTTCGAGCAGTTGTTCAGGCAAGAATCTTCTTAAATCTAGATGAAGTGTCAAAAAAATTACCACTGGTTTCAAACTTCGTCAAAATAACGATGCAGACCCGCTCAACTTGATTTGAATTGATTGGCTATTCAACCGAATACACAGTGCCATATTTGGGTTACTGTTCAGAGTAGATCGTTCGTTTTACATTCGAGAAGAGTTTACATATTACTTGAATGAAGAGGATAACATAATACTGAGCTAAAAATTTTGTGTAAAGTATGTTTTCAGTTTAGTTTACAATACAAGCTGTAAATGTGCTGAAGATTTTATTGATGTTGAAGCTTGTAAAGAAAACCAATAAACGTAGGACTTATTCACGGCAATGTATGGGAACCAGAGCTGGGAACCAGTCTAGAAGGCAAAGAAAATTCCGCCAAGTAAACAACAAAGAAAGGGATTTTGGATGTTGTCAGTTGTATACATTATGTGGGCCGGTGACTGCAAGGTAATACATGTGTCTTATTTGTTGCGCATAATTTGTTTAATTAAGGAAATTTATCCGTCCCAAACAGTGGCGTAGCATCGTTTTTTTTTAATTTTTGAAAGTGTGTGTGGGGGGGGGGGGGGTAGGCAATAAAGGGGGGGGTTAACTTTTTCTCAGAGACAACTGCATTTAGTTCCAATTCTTATACTACATTTTTGGTACATTTCTAACAGTGTATGTTAGTTTTGGAAAAAAAGTGTGTGGGGGGGGGGGGGGGGGGGGGAAGCCCCCTGGCCCCCCGGATACTATGCCCCTGCCAACACTGGCAGAAATATAACTAATCTGACTTCAAAATTCCTTCCTCTGTTCCCCGAAGTACATGTTACACTCTTTGCTCTCATTTTTTAAAAATATTCATTGTATATTTTTTTGCAGAAGCAAGGAATGTGGAGATAATGCATGCTCTAAGGATGGAAAGTTCTTGTGTTTATTAGTTGTTCCTGAGACACCAGTCACAGTTGTACTTTATTTCCATTTTAGGTAATGCCTTTTGATTTTTTTTAAGTAGAGGAACAATGCATTTTTCATTTAATATAAAGCTTCGCTCTCATTTTTTAACAAATTTTCATTGTATATTTTTGTAGAAGCAAGGAATGTGGAGCTAATGCATGCTGCTAAGGATGGAAAAGTCTTGTGTTTATTGGTTGTGCCTGAGACACCAGTCACAGTTGTACTTTATTTCCATTTTAGGTAATGTCTTTTGATTTTTTTTTACATTCAATATATAAATGTAAAATTCTAGAGATAACTTTTTTTCAACATTGTTGGATACTTACTACATGATTTTATCTAAAGAAAAGTATTTAAAATATTTCCTCACATTTTTAAAAAGGCCAGGTATGGTGATATGGAGATAATTCATTTTTTATTCAAAATCTTATTTTCCATGCATTTGTACAGGGAGTCTATATACACTTGAGAGGTGAGCGTCAGATTGATGACTTTCAGATGTTGTGATGACGATTGTTGAAAGAGATTATCAACATAGAACCAATTCATATGAATGTGCAAGTCAGGTGAGGATTGGACTTCAACATTTAATCAAGAGATGTTTATATACTGCTAAGCTTAGTGAAAGCACACCATAAACATTTTAAGTATCTCAGTAAGTTTCATGGATATTACAGATGTATCACTATCATATGTTTGACATTGAGTCGCTTTGTCTAAATTTCCATTATGTTTAGTTATACATGTGTTGTTACTTAAGTACGTCTTCAAAAGCTTGTGCTTTAATTTCAATAGAAGTAATGATAACCTATTTAAAAATTGTATTTTTTTTTCTTTATAATTTTGAAAATTATTATTATTAGGTCTTGTACAACACCTGAGTACCCAGATGACTGTTGAACTAATTGGTGAACAAGAAAAGATGTCAGAGAGGGGAATCCAAAACAGATGTCATGATCAAGAAAATGTACTGTTATCAATGATATGATAAAAAATTTGTAAACTTGTAGCAATTTAGAATATCTTATCTGTAATATAATTCTTCAATACTTAATTGTTCACACATTATCATCTTATCTGTATATTAATCGCCCCCTCTTATATAACCCCCTGCTGATTGTAATGACCTGTGTATTGATTCCTGATCTTAAGGATCTTATACATGTAATGTGCTCCTGATCGTCAGGAGCGGATCTTGAGTATATATATAGTGCGACAGAATTTTAGAATAAGATAGGAAGATGGAAATATAGAAGACTTAGTAGATAGAACTGTTAGAGATAGATAAAGTTACTTACTTACTTGGAATATAACCTAATATTTCTTGGATTTATATGTACATGTGATTATTTAACTTGGACTTTATTTTTAGTGAATTATTTTTCCTGAATGTTTCTATTTGTGATGTGCTGTGTAAATAAACTGTAGACTAGAATTTCGGCAAGATATGAGGAACAAGGATAAATTGATTTATTCATGCAAACTGACATTATGAAATGTGTTATAAGACTGCCTGATGCGGCGCTACAAACTAACTAGTAAATATCTTGGAGATTTATAGATGAACATGCAAGCATTCTTGGTTTTAAATGTTATTCATTCAGAGTTTTTGCACAAATTCAATTTTCAGTACAGTAATTTAAACTGGATGTGTGATTTTCAGTACAGTTATGTAAAATGAATATGTTACTTTATTTTGATTGTCAGTTTCTCAACAGGACTTAATTTATTTTTTTGCAGAACAAAACACACAGAACTTTTTTTCTCCGTGCATCATACACTTGTAAATGTTTTACACCATCTTGGTTACATATTTTACATTTATGACGTGTAAATCGAGCAAACACATGAAAAGACGTGAAGCTGGATACATATGCAAACATGCATCTACCATAACCTATTACATATTTTCCAAGGTGTGTGAAGTCGAGCACATACATGAAAATGTGTGAAGCTGGACACATACACAAATACACATGCATCTGCCACAACCTATTGCATATTTTCCAAGGCGTGTGAAGTCGAGCACATACATGAAGATGTGTGAAGCTGGACACATATGCAAACACACAAGCATCTACCACAACCTATTAGATATTTTCCAAGGCGTGTGAAGTCGAGCACATACATGAAAATGTGTGAAGCTGGACACATATGCAAACACACTAACATTTACCACAGACATAAAAACAAATCTAAACTTAATCAAGCATAGACAGGCTCACGGGGTGAAGCTGGACTCCTACATGATCTCATGCATTTTGCAAACTGCATCCTCGCATCTATTCTAATAGATTTTTCACCATATTTTGTGTTTGTGAATATGTAAAATGCATCATTTTTCATTACAAGTTGAAGATGTTATTAGCCTGTGTATAATAAGCGCAAATCAAATAGCCTTTTATGTAATTTTTTCCACATTTTTAATTCAATTTAAACTGCAAAGTTTATTTTATATATGTACATGCACCATAAAGAATAAATATTGTATATGTATTAGTATTATATTTTAAAGTGAAATGAGACCTCCATTTCATAAGCAGAAATGTGAAATTTATACTTGTCATCTGTATTTCTTTTTTTTATTTTTTCTCACGTGTATCTGAATGTTTAAAGGAAAACAAAAGTCAAAGATAGCTCAATATAATGTTTATATTCAAGGTTATAACTGGATATTGTTTGTGCTGTATATCTGACTCATCATATTATGAGAAGCAAAAATACAGAATATTTTAGATCATTTTTGATTGGAAAATGAAAAATATCAGTATGCCAATTTTTCCCATTGTTATATTTTTAATTACTTTATCATTAATATGTACATATTAAAGATCTATGTCATCCAATTAAGAGAGTTGTAGGCAATCCTGGTGCAGAAAATATTTTTTTCCTGTGTTTCGCAGTATAGCGGGAATACATTGTATGCGAGGAATGTATATTAATGGTTTTGGTTGTATATGTGGGCGTGGCCAAAGAAAAGCCAGTGAGAAATGAGTATTCAGTAATATGTTCATATCATTCTAAGCCAGTGCTCTTCAATACACACACATTTTTTTTTTTGCTTTATATATATCATATTTGTATAAATATACTGGTAATGGAAATAACAAAACTGTTGAAATGTATTTTAATTTTGATTTTTTCATACATGCAAATATTGTAGGATGTTCATGCATATTTAACTATTGCACCGAATGCACGTCCGGCATTCTCCTTTGAGACATTATTTACATAGCGACGGACACAGGTTTTCCATAGTTAACCATCTATGGTTTTTGCCTGGGCGGTCTTTAATGTCAGTGATAGGGATACAATTTATTACATGTAAATTATATTGCAAATGCATTGCAGTGCTTTATTGTTTCACATTCAATGTAATGTATGTTAAAAATTTATGTTTTGTTACATGTATCAAAATAAACGCCAGCTGCTCCAACTAAGCTAAACTGGCTTACATCATAGGTGTTGTATTATTTGAGGTGTAGTCTGTCAAATAATGATGAGTCGAGTGTTTGAATCTGTAGATGACCATTTCTAATACTAATTTCCACTGGAAATGGATACAAGATAATAGAAACAATATATGACATTTGTCTTAAAATTCTGGGTACTAACTAGATTAGATTCTTTAAACTAACTATGAAAATCCAAAGAATAAGTTTATTAAACAATAGTCAGCATTTAAATAAGAATTTTCTACAATATGTATATTTAATGAACTTTAATATGGCATTAAAGGTGAAAGGTTATATTTAATTATCTTTTCGTGTAATTAAAGGTTACCTTTTCACCTTTACTTTTTGTAAAGTTAATACAAAGATGACCTTGCTTTTGGGAGCACCTTTAATGAAATTTACTTCACAAGTAAAGTTTTGTAAAGGTGTTTTTTCAAGCAGTGAGTAGCCTTTTGTCGCCTTTCTTTAGGCTGCACTCTGTACAAATCGGTCTGGTTCGGGGGAGAGAATCTTTCTTGCAAAGATCTAACAAGTGCCCCGTATTGCTGCCCTCTGTCACTTGACATGTCGCTTAGCACAGCTTGTGCGTGCCCACGCAGTGACAACGCAAGGAAAAACCCCTTTTTCACTTCGTCCCAGCCATTGGCATTTGCACATGCTTCAAAATGGCACTTGTGATCAAGCTAAGAGCTTGACCCATCATAAGTCGCTGGCTTAATAGCTATTTTATCGTCTCTATCTACCCTAGACGTCATTAGGCGTTGTCTTTGGGACCATCTCGCTCAGGAGACTTCTGGTGATCATTTACTCTTATAATTAATGACAGATTTCTTGTCAGCCAGTCACCATCCTCTTGTCCTTTAACAGGTGGCTCCTCAGCAAAGTGAACCTTTGGTCGCACACCGCCACTGGCATATGCATATTGAGGCTTCTCTTTAGGCTCAGGCCTTTCGTAATTTGCACCTTCTACATTGCAATCTGTAAATGAATATGGCGACTTCTCTTTAGGCTCAGGCTTTTCGTAGTTTGTATCTTCTTTTACATTGCGGTCTGTAAATGAATATGGTGACATATATCCTTGGTACAGGTCATATGATCTAGGTGACAATCTGGTTCGACCTCTTGGTTCATTATGCTTGTTACTCTTAAGAGTGGAACTGTCAAGACGATAACGCTTTAATTTCTTCTTTATCCTGTCCATCGTCGCAAGCATATTTTCATCTATGGCAATGTGGTCTTTCCACGTGGCACTCATAATGTCCTATAAGAGATATCCCACCGCAGTCACCAAATTTTGTAAAGCGCGGGACCCGAGCGATCTCCTTGGGCCCATATGTGGTTATGCCCAAGTCTTATTAGGACAATAATAAATGCAAAATATACAGATATAGGGTACACTTGCCTAGTGTTAATTAAGTTTAAGCAATATATACAAATATAAAAACACTTGTCTAGTGTATGATTAAACACAGTATATATAAACAGGTTCCTGCAACTTGGCTATATCAATGCCACTTGGCTATAGTATACAAACGACTGATTATAACAACTTGGCTTGGCTAATCTCCAAAGCCACTTGCCTGTACCGGCCACTTGGCAATAGGACCACAAGGTACTCCTATTCACTTGGCTAAGCAGGCACCACTTGGTCACCTCTAAGACTTTTTGACTTTCACAAATGCCACTTGGCTGTACACGTCTACTGCTTACATAAGATTTACCCGATTTATGCTACAAGTATCTCCTCGTACACTTTGGCTGTACTGTGAGTTTACAATTCACATTCGCTTCTCAGTCAGAATTTCGTCTATTTCAACTCTTATACTAAGTGTACAGATGCCTTCATCACTGGCCATTTGCCTCCTTATATAATCTTAACATCAATAATTATTAATGTCTTTCTACAGGAATACCTTTCTGTCAATTTCCTAGCATACCTTGCTAAACTTAACCAAACATTTGTTTTTAGTGTATTTTAACAATTTTTATTTTATATTATCATCCTTTATTGTACAATTATTTAATCAAATAAGCCGTTAATTACATTATTTACAATTATTTCTTGAACCTTGATTAAACAACACATGACGAAGTTGCGAGGTTATACATACCATTTTTCATTTAAACTTAGCATGTCATCAGCATACTCTGAATGGTTTCAGTAATACTAGTAACACAAAATATTATTAACCATTTTGCATGACAGTAATTTACAAACAATCCTTTACAAACTTTTTTCTTAAAAAGTACCATCCAGGTTACACATCTTTGAAAAAAAAATAATATAACTCAATCCTAATTTTCTTGAAAAGAAACTGTAATCATTGTTATATTTTAGATAAAGGCTAAACAATTTTATATTCCATTAAAAGTAAACTTTTTCAATGAATCATATTAGGAACCCAGAAAACGTGGTGACAGGAGCATCACCCTGAGTATAATAACCAGTTCCAGTGTAATATTTGACCCAAACTTGATCCCCTTTGATAAGCCTTAATACCACCAAGTTCGGCCCTGCATCATAACTTTCATTACCACCATTATATACCAGTGTTGTGACTTTAGCTGAGCCATTTAGAACTATATATGTGTACATACTATAAGTACTATAAGATTGAACGTTCACGAAGAAAACAAAGTGTCCGTCTACAGGAGATGTGAAGACACCAGTACTGGAGTCGTATCCCCCTCCTATGTTATAGACGATCCTATCAAACACCAGTGTACCGCTGTCCCAGGTGGTACTGGTTGACGTCACACCGACCGTGAAGGCTACTTTTTTGGTTATGTCTGCAATAAAAGGTTCAATAAATTTCTATTTTTTTTTTTATAATTATATATTTTAAAATCAGCATTTATAAAGGTACGTTTGATTACTTTCGATAATTTCTCGGGTATGTTATACTCACTTTTGTAGAATATGAATGCGTTTCAAATATAAATAAATAATTAAGATTATGTGAATATTTTAGATTTACTTGTATACACAATATATGTACGTCATGAAAAAGCCTTCTAGCTTACCTGAGCTGAAAACTCAAGTGAGTTTTTCTGATCACCCATTGATCGTAAACCGTCGGTAAACTCTTCACATTTTCAAATTCTTCTCAAGAACCACTGGGCCAAATTTGACCAAACTTGGTTCAAAGCACCCTTGGGTATAGGGGATTTTAAACTATTAAGATAAAAAGGGCCAAGTCCCTTCACAAGGGGAGGTAATCAAAACAAAAATTGGGTCGGGTCATTAAAAAATATTCTTCTCAAGAACCACTGGGCTAGAAAAGCTGAAAAAAATATAGAAGCATCCTGGGGGTAGATTTTAATAGCCATTCTTTGTAACCACTTAAGCTTCGTTGCCACGCATGGTCACCGACTTTGATGATATTTCACCCATGTTTAGTACTTGACACCAGAAACAAATATCAAACAAAATTTCGTTGCTAAGTGTCTACGTTGCTATGGCAACAGCCAGAAAAGTTTGAAAAATCAAGATTTTCAGCCAATTTAAATCTTGAGTGTGGCTTAATAAAAACTAGAAAAAGCAAACAAACCATTCTCACAAAAACATGACACCTGGATGTCACTTATACTGTAAAGAAACTGTTTAGAATATATCTCTAAGTAAGTGGTAACCAAGGGTACATTTGGAATACATTTAAAATGCTGAAATATGCTGAAAAACACTCCGTATTCACTAATGGTAGGTGTTGCATGCTCAAATTCAATCAACGACTTAAGAAAAACAATGAAAATGTTTGACCTTAAGTATATAAGTATAGGCAATATTATTCTATAAATAACTTTTATAGTTGCCATGGTAACACAGTGTAACCATGCAAAACCAGTAACTAAGATTGGGTTAATACTACTGTCTTGAGGAAAAACATGAAAATTCAAGACTGGCAAATATGCATCCTTAGGACCTTGCCTCACCAAAACCATACGAAAAATTGGGTATAATTGCTACGTTGCAGTGTTACCATGGAAACAAAGTGCCAGTGCTCAAAAGTGAATTATTTTTCACTGCATTAAGAATTACATTGCCATATAATCAAGAAACAAATTAAAGGACTCAGCTTGAATAGTACTTATCTGTTAGAACTGAAGTTGAATATCATATATTGATAAAATTTGATGAAGAAAGCAATACTGTTGCTATGGTTACCAAGAAGGGAAAATTTCGATTTTTTGAACTTTATATCAATATTAAACCCTGTGTGCCAACTTCTTGCATCCACTTAGAGATTGGATGATAGTCAAAATTAAAAGTCAGGTTAGCTGTTAATAAATATCAATCATAAAAGTTTTGGGAATCTACATTTAAGGGTACGTATCCAAGGAAAGAAAATATTTTTCAGGTTTTTAAGCATATATTCTCTGCTTATTTCCATAGCAACGCTCTATTTAAAGAATCTAATCTGAATTTTTTCAAATGGGAAAACTAGGAACACACCAACATCTTTAAAAATCATTAGTTATGAGGAAATGAGCTTTTTTAAAGGATAGGATCAGATTTAAACATACAGAGTGTTACTTTGAAGGCTCTCTATGGTATAAATACCTTGGCAACCATTGCCAACCAAAACGAAATATCATATTTTGTTCTTGGTATATGTTTCAGGGCTCTTTTTTCTATTATTTGGTCACATTTCCTCCTATAATTTCTTTTTATTTTTGCGTGTATGACTTCATAAAATTCAATGAATATTTTTTTTACTTTTGAATACTTCGTTACCATAGTAATGTATGTAATAGTTGATTTACCAAACATATTTATCATGCATTTGAGACATCTGACCTTCAACTTTTGGAAACGGTCATTGCCAATTGTTTGCTTTGCCGCAAATTTTAACTATTGGGCTCTAAACATGTTAAAAAATGCCATTTTTCGAACTTTAAGACATGTTGCCATGGTAACTATAAAGCATAGCAACCAATTTTTGCCTGATTTCAGTTTAGGGTATTAATGACTTTTATCATAGAGAGTTTGGAGAAATTCTGAGACTATGTGTGCCACAGCTCCTATATAAAATTTCAAATTATTACAGAGAATGGCTCTTAAATTGTTGAAGATATGACCACACGCAGCATTGTTAAGGCTTGAAAAAAGGGCGGGGGCCTAATTTATACGGAAAAATTTATTGTGACGTCACCACAAAAATATGACTTTTATGTATTTCTCATAATACCTGAAAATGAAATAATTTGCAACTTTTAACTGTATAAGCATAATAAGCAACAATAAAACTTATCAATGCATTAAAAAAGCTAGTTAAATGCCATGTAACTGGTTGTAAAGAAAGCACTGATCGCGATGATCTTGTAAACATGACGTCATTTTGGTAAAAATGACGTATTTCATGTGCTTTGACAGGCAGATTTAGGAATTTTTTAACAATGAAAAATGCGTTTTATAATTAAACAGAATATTATTTACAGGTTTTAAATAATCGATCAATACCAATGTATATCCTTTGTTAAGTGCGATTATTCATTAACTATCAAAAGAATGTATTTTATTAATTATGTCGTGTTTTTATGTACAGGTTACGTAAATTTAACATTAAGATGCCTCATAAAATTGTATTTTCGCAAGGGCATACACTTAATAGATCTTTAACATTTTTTGAATATAGATAAAGGATATTTTTCTTAACTTGAAAAGTGCTGAGCACTGCTTACATTAAATCGAGGGCGTGATTTTATAAGTACACAAAATATTTGGTAAAAGTCAAACATATTTCGACATTGGCTTATTTACTTGAAAATTTAACTATTAAAACGCAAATTCTATTCAAAGCAGCAGCACTTTTCAGAAACTACAAAGTATGCAGAAACAATTAATAGCTTGAATCTTTAATTTCAACTAGGCTATGCCCTTGCAATAATGAAATTTGTTCATGACCTACATTCGGTACCCGAACTAATTCATCACGTGACTGTCCATCGATGGGACCAAACTTCATACAGTATAGAGTGGGTTATACTATGCTATTTCCAAACGTATTTAAGCTCTGTGATAATAATCAGTTGTTGCATTTTAAGTTTTTGGAGAATGTCGACCAAAAAGTATGTAACAGTGAACTACTTTTGAAATTTTACGGCTACATTAAATTCTTTTCAGGTCCCAGTTGACTTAGAATCTACAATCTTTGTCAATTGATGTATCTTAGGTCCTTGGGGACTATCAGACTATGAGCGGCATCTTTGAGATTTCAATTTAGCTATTAAAACTTGTTGTTACGATAAGTATGTAATTTAAATCATTATGATGAGTTCAAATAAAAGAAAGTATTAAATTGTTCCAGAAAAATGATTTCTGTGTTATGGAATGTATAGCATTATATAAGAAAGCAATCTTGTACAGGAGAAATTTGTAAGTTTGCTTCAATTTAGGCACATTAATAGTTCTTCAATCGCAAATATGAACGATAGAAGTTTATAAATATTCTTATTTTCTATTTTCAAAATAGTAAATTATGATTTTTCAACAGAACATTCCGACATCAAAGTTGCAGCTCATATTTTTTTAAGATAAAGGATGGTTATGGTGACCTACTTCTTGAATTTCTAGGTATTGTTTGAATATTCTAGTAGTCTGAAGAGGCATTGTTATTTGAGGCATTTTGGAGTCACAGAGTTTACCAAAAAGAAAGTCATTGTGCCCTTATGAAATCTCATGGCTATGTCTTCATATTACGATAATAAGGGGGATATAATCATAAAACTTTCTCAGTTGATTATCCTGGGTTCTCAGAGTTTTTCAACCAAAATGAAGGCCATGATGACCTACTTTTGCAATTCAATGCTTTAGTTATACCAGGTATGTACAGGATACTAAGAGGCTTCAAATAGAAGTAATAAATTATAAAATTTATCGGAAGATTGATTCAAGGCCCTTGGGCTTCTTGTAAATTCTTCAAATCATGACCCCCGAGGGTAGGGCGGGTCCATGGTAGGGAATTCAAGCTTTACATTAAAATAGAAAAATTCTTTAATAAAAATCTTCTTGATTACCACTGGACCAGAAAAGTTGAAACTCACGTTGAGGTATCATGGGGTAGTGTAGATTCTATATTGTTCAAATCATGACTCCCAGGGATAAGGCGGGACCACAATAGGTACATGTTTTACTAAGGGGGAAATCTTGTGAATAATAGCGTGGTCACTGTTACTTTTAAAACACTGTTAAAAACACTTTTGTAATGCCAAAATACATACTGGTTATTCGTCCATAGACGTCCCTTATCTGATCGTCAAAATGTGTAGTTAATGTTGTATTGAGTTTATCCGTCTTAGAATGCACATCCATAAGTGACAAGCTTGTGTATCGCATCTGAACCTTTATACCGTGTAAGTTGTTCATTACATCGGTGAGCCGTGAAGTTAAATTTTTGTCATACTCTTCGTTTGCAGTCAAATTATTACGCATTTCATCTAGTCGTTGAGTGACATTTTTTCCCTGTTTGTCATAATTTACGAAACCATTCACTACTTCATTTAGTCGTTGAGTGATGTTTTTATCCTGCTCTTCGTTTGTCATCAATTTATTCACTACTTCGTCAAATTGTTCAGTTAAGTTCTTATTCTGTTTCTCACAAATCACTCTACTTTTCTCAGCTTCATTTAATCTCAGTGTTAAATTTCTGTCATACTCTTCGTTTACAGTCAAAAGAATGTGAATTTTATCGAGTCGTTTAGTGACATTTTCCATCTGCTTATCATATTTCACCAAAATATTCTCTACTTCATTAATTTGTGCAGTAAAGTTTTCATTCTGCTTTTCGTTTATCACCAAATCATTCACTACATTGTCAAGTTGTTTTGTTAAGTTCTTATTATGCTTCTCAGTGATCGCAATATTATTTTCCGCTTCATTCAGTCGCAGAGTTAGATTTTTGTCGTATTCCTCATTTGCCGCCAAAGTTTGAACTATTTGTTTTGTACTTCTTAAATACGCCATAAATTCATCATTGGAAGGAGGCTTTGAAGCATTTAGTTTATTCAGTTCTGCTTCCAAAAAGAATACTCTGTTTTGTAGTAACTTTTTCTGTTCAATAACAACAGTAAGATTCTGCTTTAGTACTGGTATAATTTCTGTTTGTCTCTTGAGATTTTTTATCTCAGCTGTTAGGTTTAAAACTATTTGCTTGATTTCGGCCACATCGACACTGTGACCACCTGACCCATGGATTGTGTCGCTTCCAGTAGAATTCCCGTGGATTAACAATGCAGAACCATCTCCAACATTGAACAAAAATAGTAGAATCGTAATGTAAAACGGATTATGAAATCGCATTTTGAAAGATTAACGTTGTGTTCTCGAAGGCAGTTTATCGTACCTCTCCTGTTTTATATGAATATATTATTTCTTCTTGAGAATCAGATTATATACTACTCTTATAAGGAAGGAAATTTGGATCCAAGAAATCCAGGTTTCTAGGTTATTAAACCATAAAATTGTGATGACAATAGCGTCTTTTGTTCTTTAAACAGACAACTGCAAATAAATACATTTGATAAAAATCCTTCTTCATCAGATACATTTAAAAGGACATTTTTTGGTTTCTATCAGTTTATCTAATCGAAAAGCGCAATTCAAGTGATTTCTTGCGATATTTTTTTGCAAAGATTCAAAGTTACTTTACAGGGGATTGAATTTAACTGATAATGCACTTGACACTGAATATATAAATATCATTCTCATATCTAGATCAAATAGACGTATGTAATGAATTGATGTAAGTATTTACGACTTCAGGCCTGTACTTATGTTTAAAACGATTTTTTTGTCAGTATATATACTGTATTGTGGGAAACCTATGTTAATTTATGGCTGCGTTCCTTCAATATTTACTGTATGTGTGCTTAAAAAAGCGAGCGTCATATTTTAGCGGCTTTGGTGCGGACAATAATTCGCTTACTTATGAATACCATTATTAAGGACAGATGATACAAACAAAAAATGGATGGCTTGGTATATATTATTTGGCTTAATTTAATTGAAAATAATGCAAATAATAAATTTCTAGAATATAAAGATAAACCTTGTAAACCTTCTATGATGTTCAAAATTCTTTCTCACTGGAACCATCCTTATTAGTCTATACAAATATTTTTCACCTCAAGTCCCATTTGTGTGAAAACTCGAATAAAAATTCAAAAACTACGCGGTGATATTGATATTATTGATAAAAAAATGACTCAAATTGATATTTTCAAATTTTTTGACAAAAGATTGTTTGTATCATCTGTCCTTAAAATAATTCATTTAAATACGATACTGTACACGAGGTTATTTTCTCCCCGCCTTATTTTCGCCCTTTTACATGTGCAAACAATGTTGCCCTGTTTTAAATTCGCCCAGTCACAGTTTTGTTAAAGAAATTATATTGTATTCTTTGAATTCGCCCAGCCGAGGTTAGAACGAAAATAAAACGGGGGCAAATATTTCCCTATGTACAGTATACGGCGCGGACGGGTTTAGTTTTAAAACATGATCATGCTAACCATTTAGTGATTGCGTTTAATTTTGAATACTTCAATTTATGTACACAAACACTTTCTAGTATTTCTTGTCCCCCAAACTATCTAAATATGTTTGTCATTGTCATTTCAGTTCACTTTTCAATGGTGGTGAATTAACATCCTCGGCAGGGGTTTGATTGTTGCACTTTTGTTTTGGACAATTATTTGAATAAAAATAAAAACCTGTACTCAACACTCAGGGCCATTGAGCAAAGGGTATCTTTATCGTGCCAGCAACAACTGCAACACGGAGCTTCGATTTAAACAGTTGCTTCAGAAGGACCGGTCTCCACATCCCCCCAGTGGGATTCGAAACCGCGACCTTAGAATCAACTCCTTACTCCGTTGCTATAATTCAAAGGTTATTTAAATACTGTGCAACATATATGGTATGCATGTTTGTTTATTGTTTAACGTCCTCGGTTTATACTGGTCTCCACGTCCCGCAGACGGATTCGAAACCGTAAAGATCAACACTTTACTCAGTGACTCTATAGCGAACATTTCATCCACTGTTCGACATTTTAAATATGTTTGTTTTTTGTATACCGTCCCTCTCAAGAATTTTTACGCATATAGAGACGCTACCACTTGCCAGGGGGGAGAGCTGCTAATGTTGACCTAAACTCGACACTCACATCCACTGAGCAGATATAGGGATCTTTTTGTGCCAGCATCTTCTGTGACACGGGACCTCGGATTATACCATCTCATCCGGAGGACAGGTCTCCGCGTTCTACAGTGGGATTCGTACCCGCGACGTAAGGATTAACTCCTTACTTCGCGATATCAGAGCAGACGCTCTACCACTGCACCATGCAGGCTTTTAAACGCGTAAAATTCATTTCATGTGTTTCTTCTTTTGACATAACACACATGCTGTATCATGCTTGTTTTAGATACAATTAACAGAAAGAAGCCCTGAATGCCCTCAGAAACACCAATAACAATGCTGACTTGTTTAGCAATAATATTTTAAAACTCTTATAAATCTTCAATAACAGGTCTGGAACATTTGCAAAAAAAAATGAAATATTATTATAAGTTAACGTTTTTTAATGTTGTTTTGGGAGGGTTGATTGTTGAATTTTCATTGCAAAATAAAGCTGCATTAGAGGCTAAAGATAATCGACTTGAGAGACGAAAGGTATAGGCAATATCACTGCTTTTCAAAAATGATAAAACACTAGTACACTATAAAAAAGTTTTACTTGGTGTTTATAAAATAACATATTAGATTAAGAAAAACCAGTAATTATTAGTATTCCATTTAGTCAGGATAGGAAGTAAATGACTATCATGGTTCGTAATTGTAAACATAATTAGTAATAAGGATGAATTCATTTAATCATAAAATAATTTACTAAGTATCAATAGAATTACTTAAACAATAGGAATTATATTACGTAGTAAATTAACTAATCATTTTTGGTAAATAATTATTACTTAATTTTAGAGATAATATGCTTTCTATTCACTTAATTTTATGAATTATTACAAAGTAAATGAATCACTGAAATTGGTTCGACCTTCAGTACCAAAATTTGTTTTCACCAAAGACCAACACTTTCCCCATTATTAAGCTATACTGCGACGTACCTGTGGAAAGTGCGGGGGAGATAAACCTACGAAGCAATATTCAATATCTATACTAAGTATTTTTCTGGAAAAAAAGTGGGGGGGGGGGGCTTAGCCGGTTCCGACGCCTATGAATGTGTTTCAAATTCAATTTCAAAGTTATTCCTTCCAAATATATATTCCCATTATTTTTTTCTGCAGAAATGCGAAAATCAGATCTAGAAATGATAGGAAAAAATATTTAAACTTCTTGGAAATACTAAGTTACTCTTTGCTTTCGGCATGTTCGGTGAAACGAGATTTCCACACCTCCACCGTGTCAAATGATTTTGATGATTGACAGGATAAACACGTGGACTTCCTGTCAACCGGTTGAAGTTGAAGATGGAAAATAGAAGCCCATGAATACTGTGTTAATCTTTTTAAAAAAATGTTTACTGTTACTGCTTGGAAAATTTAGAAAAAAATAAAAAAAAAAATTATTTGATACAACAGATATCTTATAATGAAGGGGGTATCTCTCTCTCTCTCTCTCTCTCTCTCTCTCTCTCTCTCTCTCTCTCTCTCTCTCTCTCTCTCTCTCTCTCTCTCTCTCTCTCTCTCTCTCGTACATTTCTCTATTCAATAAAATCTATGACAATACATTACTTATTGAGTTTTGAAAATTTAATCTATAACAAATAATTTGATTGCCTCTTTCCATCATCTTGTCAGAGTATAATCACGGCCCGGCCGGGAAATATCTATAGGTACATGTAGAAATAAGCTAAAATAATCTTCATAAAATAATAAAAATGACACATAATGTTTTAATATTTTGCATTAGAATTTTAAAATACGAGTGTATTTATGCAGTACGTCAACAGACATTTGTAAATTAAAAAAAAAATCCGTTATTTTACTCGCCTTGGCACGGAAATACATGTATGGTTGTTTCAACCGGGTACAATGTTAATAATTCATTCTAGTAGGATTTTTATCTTCTACAGTCCACATTATTTTATTAGTTAAAAGAATAAGCATATATATTTACTTTATAAGTAGATTGATTTTATATTTATACTACACGCGTTCGGTAACAAATACACATGTTTTGAAATCGTGTTATCAAAATATCATTTTAAAACATATTATACAAAAAATTATATTATTTATTTATCTATTGTTTATTTATATTTTAGCACCTGAAATTCACTCACCGTTCGCTCTGTGTTTGTTCACCATTCGTTCAGCGTTCGTTCACCGTTCAGGTGGGAAAATAGAACGTTTCAGGGACTGTAGTCCCCCAAACAATTTAAATATGTTTGTCATTGTCATTTTAGTTCGCTTTTAATTGGTGGTGAATTAACACCCTCGGCACGGGTTTGATTGTTGCACCTTTGTTTTGGGCAATTGTCTTGAATAAACATAAAGACCTGTACTCGATAATCGGGGCCATTGAGCCAAGGGTATCTTTATCGTGCCAGCAACAACTGCAACACGGAGCTTCGACTTAAACAGTCGCTTCAGAAGGACCGGTCTTCACATCCTACAGTGGGATTCGAAACCACGAACTTAGAATCAACTCCTTACTCCGTTGCTATATATCAAAGGTTATTTAAATACTGTGCAACATATATGGTATGTATGTTTGTTTATTGTTCAACGTCCTCGGTTTATGCCGGTCTCACATCCCACAGAAAAATTATTTTATGTATTTTTTCTTTTGACATAACACAGGTGTGGTATCATGCTTGTGTTAGATACCATTAACAGTAAGAAAATAGGGAAGTTATTAGGTTTTACCATTTTAATTTAAACTTGTCATGTCGATCATCAGCATACCCTGAATGGTGTCAGAAATACAAATAACACAAAATAATTTTTCACCATTTTGCATAATAGTAATTTACAAACAAACCTTCACAATTTATTTTCCGAAAAAAGTACCATCCAGGTTACACATATCGTTATAAAATAATATAACTCAATCCTAATTTCCTTGAAAAGAAACTGTAATCATTGTTATAATTTAGATAAAGGCTAAACAATTTAATGTAACTTATTAAAAGTAAACTCTTTAAATGAATCATATTAGGAATCCAGAGAACGTGGTGATAGGGGCAATGCCATTGGTAGAATTCCCAGTCCCATCATTCCCAAATCTTTGACCCAAACTCGATCTCCTTTTTGAAGCTTTAATACCATCAAGTTCGGCCCTGCATTGTAATAATCACTACCTCAACCATAGGCAAGCGTTGTGACTTTAGTCGAGCCATTTAGCACTAAATTTGTATATATATTTTGTGCGTTATAAGCTTGAACGTTGACAAAGAAAACAGTATCCGTCTACAGGAGATGTGAAGACACCAGTACTGGAGTCGTACCCTCCTCCTATGTTGTAGACGATCTTATCAAACACCAAGGTACCGCTTCTCCAGGAGCCGTTGTATGACGTCACACCGGCCGTAAAGGCTACTTTTTTGTGATTTTGGTGATCATGGTTATATCTGAATAAATCGTTTAATAAAATCATTATTGTTTTTGTAATGTTTATTTTTATAAAACAAAAATGGGATTGATTTTTTAAGTTATTCGATCATATACATCCCTTATTTGATCATCAACATTTCTAGTTAATGTTGTATTGAGTTTGTCCGCCTTGGAATGCAAGTCCAGTAGTGACAAGCTTGTGTATCGCATCTGAATCTTCATATTGTGTAAGTTGTTCACTGAATTAGTGAGCTGTTGAGTCAATTCTTTGTTATTCTCTTTGTTTTCCGACGAAACATTGTAAACTTCACTGAGTCTTTGAGTTAAGTTTTCATTCTTCTTGTCACAAATAGCAATATTATTTTCCGCTTCACTGAGCCGCAGAGTTAGGTTTTTGTTTCGCTCCTCATTTGCCTTTTTTTCTTCACCAACAACAGTAAGATTCTGCTTTAGTACCGGTATAATGTCTATTTGTCTCTCGAGATACTCCACCTCAGTAGTCAAATTCAAAACCATTTGCTTGATTTCCATCACATCTGCATTTTGCCCACCTGACCCATGGATTGGATCGATTAGAACTTCCATGCATTAAGAATGCAGAACTTTCTCCAATGTTAAATAAAAATAGTAAATTAATAATGTAAAACGTATTTTGATTTTTCATTTTAAAATATGTACGTGTCTGGTATTTCTTGAAAATCTTCCCTGTTTCCCTTGTATTTTTGTATATCATCTACAAAACTGTAAATCTGTGATGGCTTTGTATAAATATATAAATTCGTTACGAAATACACGTTAAATATGTGCATAAGATTAAAATCCTCATTCAATAAAGAAACTTGAAAGAATTAGTTTGCTTACTATGAAGTAATACTTGTGGAAAAGCACAATTTGAGTGATTTATTGCTGTAGTTTGCGGTTACAAAGAACATTTGCTGAACAGGAGAGTGAAATACCGTATGTATTAAAAGGTTTCTACAATTGACACTGAAGAAACATCTAATACCCAGATCAAAGTTATTGAAATCATTATAAAGTAGGTCTGTTGCACAAGGACAGGTAATACGCGTTTGATTAAATTACTCAATATTATTTTTAGATATAGAGTAAACACGTTAAATCGTGCAAAATATATAACTGGTCCATTTGGTCTTTAGGGGAGAATTTTTTTTTATATTACATTATGGAAAGCCATAAGGGGCACCATGTCATGTTTTATATATTTCATTGTCTTCGTCAAGTTTGAAATCTTGGTCATGGTCATGATTACCATTCTGACCGGCCAGGATTTATTTTCAATGAAATATATTGAACATGGCTTGGGGATACATTATGGCTTTCCATACTATTTGACAGATGTTACCTTGTTGTTTTGGAAATTTAGATATAAATCTAAAAACAACAACATTAACAATTCATTTTGCAATTTTGATGAAAATCCATGAATGCTTGGATGCGCCTATTAAGATATAGAAACATAATCTAAACTGGGGCTTAAGGATATCCACTCCTCAGCCAGGTATCTTAAAAAATCTTAATTTACCCTGATAATTTAAAAATTCTCACAGGGAGATTTGAAACTAGAATCTTTTCGTGTAACAATTTTCATTTAATGCATCTCAATAGTGTAGTGAAAAAGTTGACATATTTACCGCCATAAAAGCACAGAAAAATATATTTTAAAGGAATTGAATTTCCCGTATTCTAGCCTTATATATACCAATATTGCTGATTAGCATGAGAGGATATTAAAAGAAGAGATCTGATTTGTTTTGCAGTGATAGAACGTACAAAGCCTTATATAATTTATCGATTAATTTTTTCACCTAAATTTTAACATATGTTTGTTGATAAATTTTCAATCAGGAAATGCTCCGCAGCAGCTGGTGCTTTTATTCGTATTTTCTGAAAATATATCTGTAATTTGTTAATTTGATAAGTTAACATTCATAATATGGTTCACGTTAATGACAAACGTTGAAAAAATACCAGGAATACGAGTAAATACATATTATATAATAATTATTACTCTCCGAATTCAGAATCATGTTTTCCTACAATCTTATCAGAATTCGAATCTACTTGGCTGTTCGTTTCTGTATAACCCCCCCCCCCCCAATGAAAAGAGAAAAAAAAATAATTTATTCGTCATTAACCATATTCTTTCTCTTTCCCTCTCACGACCTTTTTTCCCAATGAGCCTTTCAATATTGGACTTTTGCGAGAAAAGCCGACTTTAAGAACTGTTGATGCTGTGGGACACAGGCAGCTATAAGACTCTCCAAATAGGATGTTTTGAAAAGGACAAAGATATGATAAATAAACCAAATTCATTTTAGGTAATCAAAAGCATCATAAAATATACGTGTATTTAATACTTTTAATGCGATTGTTTTTCAATGTGGAATTTACTTGTCTATCAGAAAAATGATTGGTAATGAATAACCATGCAGAGGTCAATGAAAGTTCTAAAAGGTGATTATTAAGGAATCAAATTGCACTTTGTTTAATCGTTTAATTTTGAGATATATTTTGAGATATATTCATATATATTTAGTTGGAGAATGTTAAGCGTGCCAAGTTGAAGAATCTCAACATTTTTGTGTCGACCACCCGACTGAGTGTCCACAATATTCCAACACAAGTGACGGAGAAACAGCTCAAAGATGTTTTTCTGAGGGCAGGACAGCAAGACAGCAGTTATTACTGAGGTATATACTAAGGACTGGTATACATTGACGTAATAAATTTAATCCAATTTAAGATAAACTACATTTTGTAATAGGTATCCTGTTTGACATGAAATTTCACATTGTTGATTTACATAACTTTATCATGGGACTTTATTTTGACTGTTGTGAGTGTCTTTTGCTTAATCTTATAATAGTTGTTGTGCAACTGTGCCTGATGTGGTCATGATGCCAACTTATCCACATCAGAGTTAATTTTCTATGACTCTTCCTTATTGTTAAATTATTTATAGGCTTCAATATGTACCTCTAGTCCTATACGTACATGTATGAATAAATGATGTTTTTTTTAGGATGTATAGACTATAGATATATGTTAATATTAATCAGAAGTATACTTCATTCATTAAAAATCAGTTTATATTTTTGATGAAATTGTTTTTACCTGTTGTTTGTATTCATGTTTCAACTTCCGTAAACAACAAAATATAAAAATATACACATAAAATTAATATGAATATGTCAATATGGAAATGTATAGAAGTGAATTATGCATGACTATAATACTTGCAGGTGGTAGAAATGTGTCCTTATGCAAATTTTAGTTTGAAAATATTTTAAATATTTTAGCATTATTTTATGATATACTGTAAACCACCTTTTATTTGCGTGTGAGAAATTTTCGCGAGAGCCTCATCATCACAAATATTTCTCGCTGTGAACTGGTCCTTAGAATCTTTGTGACCACTAACAACAGATCCAAAATGGGCTTGTTCGTGAAAATTAATCGTCACAAACTAGTTTACCGTGGAAAATCACGAAATAAAGTCATCCCGAATAAAAGTTTTACAGTATATTACCTCATAACTCAATATTACATAAAACAATATTATTATGTTGACATTTCAGTGTCGTTTTATGCGAGATTTAGAAAGAATGAACAGCAAGAAGATAGGAAAGTCACGAGGTTACGCATTTGTGAACTTCACATGTCATCAACATGCTCTGAATGCCCTCAGAAGCACCAATAACAATGCTGATTTGTTTGGCGAGGATAAAGTATCTTGATTATTAAGACTATGAAAGAACTGCGAACGATAGTATTGTTCTCCCGCCTACCCCCAAGTCAATTTTCAAAAGTTAACATATTCGATGAATTTTTAAATATTTTTATAGCTAATTATATGGATTTTCATAAAACATTAATCATTTAGGAAAACAAAGAGAGATAACTCTAAAATTTTGGAAAAACTTGTGTTTTTCACTATAGAAATCAACGGAAAACGGAAAATATTTTAAAAACATCTTTTCCCCCATGTCACAAAAATTCCTCTTTACAGGTAATGGAATGTTATTTCACAAATTCATACCAAAGCTTTTTGTGTGACACGGGGGGGGGGGGACATACGTTTATTGACTAAAAACGATAAAAATGCTTATTTTCCACCAATTTCAAAGCGATATACAACTGAGACATTATATCTTATTGAAATATTTATGTTTTATTTATTTGCCTAAAACATAAGAAAAGATATAAGAAACACTTAATCATATCCAAGACTATTTCAAAATATTGAAACTCCGATTTCCATGGAAAATATCGTCTATCCCCCTTTTTTCAAGAGCTGGAATTATGGATAATTTACTGTCTAGCGCTGGTATTAAGACGATTTATCAATTACCATTGAACTGTTCTTTGTATTAAACAGAGATTTTATGGACAAATTGCTATATATATTGAATTAAATGGTTCCAAAATGTAGGCGGGAATCGAGAGTTAGCGTGCGTGTTTCTTAAATGTATTTGCTTTCCAAATTTCCTTTTAAAGAAAGTATTTCTGCATGCCATCATATCATGATGCAACGATTCGTCTATGCTTTGAATTACCTGTAAACACAAATAACAGGAACATCCCTTTAAAAAACAAAAGTTATTTTTTTCTAATATTTATATGTATTGTTTTGGCAGAGGTTGATTGTTGAATTTTCACTGGAAAAAAAAAACAGCTCTACAGGCCAAAGAGAAACGACTGGAGAGACAAAAGGTATCAATCAGAAAATATTACCTCCTACCTGTACTGCCCACTTCCCTTTGGGTTGCTATATTAACTTTCCCTTTGTCATGATTCCTTACTTCAGACACATACTAAATGATAAGGAATTATGTTTGGATTCTTCGAGTTTGTTCATGGAGTATAAGAAATCAAAAAAGCAACAGAGATCCTAGGGTCAAAAAATGGTGGACAAGTTTATAGGGAGCCTCCCAGCTGTAGAGGACGGTAAAAAGTTACCTAAAGGACTACCCCCCCCCCCCACTGGGGAGCTAAAGTCAGGCATACTGTAAACCAATTATTATACGCGTCATTTTTTATTCGCGACTGACCGCCAGAGAACTTATCCTCGACGATTTATTTCCGCGAACGAGTGGTCACATTTTTTTTATTTCCACGAGTATTTTTGAATCAAATAAAAATTTTATATCCGCCCATAAACTAGGTAAAATGGTAGCGTGAGGTCTGCTTACGCATTATTCAAGACATTCTGTGCATAGCGTCCATTTAAAATCTTATATCCACCCCTAAAGTAGGTAAAATGTTTACCATGAGTATACTTCATACGCATTTTCACAACGCTCAAACGAAAATCGGGGGAAAATCTAGGAGATTAAAATTGATTTAAAACTCTCAATTGTAAAAGTGCCTCATACTAATTGGGTAATCGACGCTTTCTAAGATCTACACAGCCAAGGGGCAATTATTATAAATGGTTGGGACAGAGCAGGACTGGGCCATAATTTGCCGTAATTAAACAGGCTATCTCTGACTCGTCTGTAACAATAAATGAACAATAATAACACAAGCTGAAATGATTATTGACATTTTAATCATTTTTAGACAAATATCTGTATCTGGATCTGTATTGGTACATCACAGTAACCCGTTGGGCTTTGACGTGACGGAGAAAGAGCGTTTAGTCGCGCTGATGTTCCAACGGTGACTTAAAGCTTTCCAGCTTGGGAGCGCGGACTACTTTTTCTTCCAGATAGTACCAATCGATCGCAGTGCGTATAAAGAACGAGTTCTTGAGTTGGTCTGTCTTTGCGTCTGGTATTTCTACTGCTCTGCTGTTATTTCTTATCCTATCATATATAATATTTGTCGCTTGGTAGTCTTCGTACACTTTAGGTTTGATATTTCTTTTCTGCTTTTGGAATTTGATATATTGATCGGGTTTGATAGCTGGTATCTGCCCCTCAACCACTTTGTAGAAAAAGATCAGGCGTTGATGTTGACGTCTGGTTTCTAATAAGGGAAGGTCAGGTTCTTTGAGCATCTTTGTTATTGTGCCCTCTTCCCTTGATTTATAATCTTTTGTTATGAATCTTGCACCTCTTCGTTGTATGGATTCTAATTTTGATGTTTCTTGTTTGGTGTATGAATCCCAGATGACAGCTCCATATTCCATTATGGATTTTACTAGTGCTATATATGCGATCTTCCTACATTCCCTTGGACAATGTTGTAGGTTCCTTCTTAGGAATCCTAAGGTGGAGTTGGCTTTGTTTGAGATGTTGTTTATATGTACTAGTTTTAGATTTGCCATTCGTTTTTTTTTTCCGAATGTTTGTAATTAGATTTCAACTGCTTCTTGTACACTAACAGTAAAGTTCTTCCGTGATTACTTGTTAAACCGTCGGGATCGGTATTGAAAAAAGGGCAAATAACTCTAAATAAATCATGATATGGGAATATAATTAACAACTGGTTCGCGACGATAAATATCCCCGAGCAGAGGTTACTCGCGGAACTCGCGGATATTTATCGCACGCGTATAATACTTGGTTTACAGTAAACCCCGGCCAGCCGTGACGACCACAAATAAAAAGTCTAAAAAGAACCCTAATGTAGATTTTCCGCAACTTCCGTGGAATTCCAAGGCATATTCCATGGAATTCCATGGAGTTTTTGTTCCGCAGAATTCTTAAGAATTCTCCGGAGTATTGGGACGGAACTTTTTTCGGAATGATTTGGAATTTTAAATCTAGCCTGGAAAAGAGCGGAACAATGCCAGAATGGAAATTTGCGGAGGAAATCCGTGGAATTCCAGGATATTTGTAAATCTAAGGAATTCCATGGAAATCCATGGAATTCCAGGATTCCAAATTCCAAATACATGTACAATGAAAACTGAAATAATTAGTGCCACATAATTACAAAAAAACTTAATAACATCAAAATTTTTCATAGATCAACTCTATATTTTCAAAATAAAAAAATCATTGTTTCTTTTACAATGTTTTTTGAGACAAATATTGCATATACTCTCAGGTGTACAATCTAAGCACATTTTTAAATGTATTCTCACTGAAAGTATTTTTACATCAATGCTTAAGGTTATTTACAAAAATATCCAGAGAAAAATATGATTACTGGAGAATCACCTTGGTTAAATTAATGATAATCATGTTATGATATACATGTATTTAGTAAACTCCAGTCTACATTTTCTAAAATAAGAAGTTAGTTTTATTAAATGACACTGGCCATGGAATTGAAGAGGCCATTGAAACCTCAACAGGGTATACATTTACAATGAATTGCCAGTGGCTTATGTACTGGTACAATTTCAAAGTTAATGACTAGAGTGACAAACACATGTATTAAATGCAAAAAATATGTACTACACAACTATATTGATACAAAGATCCCATAAAATCAACAGATACTATTTTCCCCCAGTGTACGTGCCAAAGATCCCGATTAATGAAGAACCAAAACTTCTGACGTGTTTGCAAGAGAATCACTTCCTCACTGATATCCCATGAAATTAGTAAATGGTCATGTTAGAGAGTTGACAGATAACTGGTGTCAGGAACGGATTCACTTTCAGTACGAAGGCTCAGAAAGTTGGATGTTGATAATACTCACAGACACTTCAAACTTTCCTTGCACAATTTCTGAAAGAAAGGATGACCATTAAGATGCATCATTATTGATATCCATATAAATACTAGTATATGACAAATAATAAACTAAAGCTATACAAAACAATAGAAAATAATTAAGAAATCTGACCTTTTTCACTGTTTTTGGTTTTTTTCATACAGCTCTTCTCCTTGTGAGCATCCGGATTCCTGTAAAATGCATGTATACTTCATAGTAGATGATTGCTATTTGATCTAAAATAATTATGCATGCCTGTGCAGTTAACATGTTTAAATTACCTGTCAGAATTCATTGTTTTAAATTATTAGAATAAGGAATTTAAGCGTGTTAAGAATATAAACCTTTAAATTTTGTTTCCTTGGCAAAGTTGCAATATTTTTTTTTTAATCTAATAAATAGACATGGATTAATAAAATCAAAGTTAGTTTACTTGATTTGAATGATAATTTGAGCTAGTTCTCACCATATTCACAAGCCTAGTGACTGATTGGCTAAGCATCTACCTGTCTACAACCACCAAGTTATCAAACGCCAGCGCTGTGGAAATCATCTCAGGCACAATGCAGCAACTATAAAATAATTAAAATAAAAGCTGAAAATGATCATGAACATGCATTAAAAATATATAATTAATCACATTGTACATCATACTCTGTAAATGTTATCTTGAACAAAGGAAGGTACAGGTAAAAAATTCTTTACATCAGTTCGATCCCAAATGAAGAAATTTGGGTTGAAATCCATGATCTTAACGATATGTTTAGAGTTGTTAAATAATTATTACAAAATTAAAATAGTGCACTAATGATTTCACCATCGGGCAGTTTATGTGTGGTGCCCAGACTAATGAACAGTAGCAGAAGCGTTCTTCAT
>NW_026938533.1:0-8393 GCF_032062105.1 Saccostrea cuccullata | reverse complement strand
AAGATTATGAAACACTTCATCATGAAATGTGACAACGAATCAACAGACCAATTTGAGGCACTGTTGGAGCAGAGAAATACGCCAAGACAAGACACAGGTCTTAGTCCCTGCCAGATGATGTTTGGCAGACATACACGAACAAAACTTCCAAAGCTAGATCGACACAAGACTTCCGCAAATAGGAAACGACAACAACGGAAGAAGTCGGTGAAACGCTATTACGACCGAACAGCACATGAGAAAACTCAACTCAAGAAAAACCAAAATGTGTTCTTTGAAAGAAAGTCGAATGAGAAATGGATTCTTGGTAAAATCGTTGACTGTCTACACAACCAAACCTACATAGTTCAGTCAGAAGATGGTACAACTTACCGTAGGAATCGTCTGCATGTCCGACCAACTAAAGTGAAAGTAGTTATTCGTGACAAATCTCCAATGCGTTTTGAAACCAGGAAGCAAGCATTTGAATCTACACAAGAGGATAATTCCGATATGCGTATGACAGATTTTTAGGTCACCTGAGTAAACTCAGGTGACCTATTGCTATCCGTTTTTGTCCGTCGTCGTGCGTCGTTCGTCGTGCGTTAACATTTGAACATTTTCAGCTTCTTCTCTGAAACCACTGAACCAATTTCAACCAATTTTAGCATATAGCATCTATGGGTGAAGGGGAACAAAAATTGTGAATTTCATTGTCCCTGCCCCCCTGGGGCCTGGGGGGTGGGGCCAAAACCACTAAAATTAGTGCAATGTTTGAAAATCTTCTTCTTAACTCCTGGACATCAAGCAGTCAAACTGTTTGCATGATTGTAATTAACATTTAGTCCTCTACCAAAATTGTGAAATTCATGGCCCTGGGGTCAGGGGTTCTAGTGCTAGGGCGGGGCTAAATAAGTATATAGTGAAAATGCATTATTTCTTTGAAAATCTTCTTCTCTACTCCTGGGTATTAAATAAACCAACTAAGTACATAGTTATGATGAGCAAGAGTGCCTCTACCAAAATTGTGAATTTTATGGCCCCAGGGGGTCAGGGGTTCTTGTGTTAGGGCGGGGCTCTATTGATTATATATAGTGAAAACACATGATTTCTTTGAAAATCTTCTCCTCTGCCCCTGGGTATTAAATAAATTAACTAAGCACATAGTTATGATGAGCAAGAGAGCCTTTTTCTGAAATTGTGAATTTTATGGCCCCAGGGTCAGGGGTTCTGGTGTTAGGGCATGGCTCTACTGATTATATAGTGAAAATACATGAATTCTTTGAAAATCTTCTACTCTGCTCCTAGGTATAAAATAAACTAACTAATTGCATAGTTATGATGAGCAAGAGTGCATCAACCATAATTGTGAATTTTATGGCCCCAGGGTCAAGGGTTCTTGTGTAAGGGGGGGGCTCTATTGATTATATGGTGAAAATACACGAATTCTTTGAAAATCTTCTATCTTCCTAGGTATTAAATAAACTAACTAAGTGCATAGTTATGATGAGCAAGAGTGCCTCAACCAAAATTGTGAATTTTATGGCCCCAGGGTCTGGGGTTCTGGTGTTAGGGTGGGGCTCTATAGATTATATAGTAAAAATACATGAATTCTTTGAAAATCTACTACTCTGCTCCAAGGTATTAAATAAACTGACTAAGTGCATAATTATGATGAGCAAGAGTGTTTTTACCAAAATTGTGAATTCTATGGTCCCAGGGTCAAGGGTTCTGGTGTTGGGGGGGGCTCTATTGATTATATACTAGTATTGAAAATACATGAATTCTTTGAAAATCTTCTACTCTGCTCCTAGGAATTAAATAAACTAAGTACATAGTTATGATGAGCACGAATGCCTCTTTTAAAACTATGAATTTTATGGACCCAGGGTCAGGGGTTCTGGTGTTAGGGGGGCGGGGCTCTATTGATAATATAGTGAAAATACATTAAATATTTGAAAATTTTCTTCTCTGTCTCTGGGTATAAAGCAGATGAACTACCTTTACAGTTATTATCAGCAAGGGCCCTAATCTTGCAGACTTGTGAATTTCAAGGCCCCAGGGTCAGGGGTGGGGTGGGGGCTCTACTTATATACTGAAAATGAATTTATTGTTTGAAATCTGCTCTTTTGTATTTATAAACCATTTATTTATTGATATTAAGGGTGCCTTTTTAAAATTTGTGCAATGTGTGGACCTTAAGGGTCAGAGGTTTAGGTCACCGTGTTAGGGGCACTACTGATTAGTTGGAATGCATTTTTGTTCCCCTACCCTGCGTATTCAGTAACCAAGCTAAGCAACTGCTAAGTGTATTGTTATGATGATCAATGGTGCCTCTTTCAAAATTGTGAATGTCATATACCATCTGGCTTAAAACATTAATCAAATTCAATAACTTGAAAGTTGTTGCATAATGCTCAGGTGACCTATAAGGCCCGTGGGCCTCTTGTCATCATGAGCCACGTGTTTGCGTAGAAAAGGAAAATTTGGTTGATCGTAACCCCAGTACTATGACCAACTCACCGCTTGACAATTCTGAATCACTGGATGAGACCGTACAACAATCTCAAGCAGATATGGTACCGGAACCTATTCTATTGCGTCGATCAGCAAGAGCTCGATGGGAACCAGCAAAGCTCAAACACTATGTGCGTTATTGACTGTACACAATATTTTGATACTTGATTAATTTTGGCAAACATTTTAATATGATAAAATTAAGAAATTAACAAAGAATCATTTTAAAGACAATTTCATTAGATTTATAGTCTATTTCTAATGTTGATCAAATCTAATCAGTTACAACTTACAAGTGTGTTCTAGTCAGTTCAATCTGTTCCAGTGTACTCCATGTATGTCCATGTAATCCATATAATCAATTTATCATTTAAGAAAGTCTGAATTGTTTAAGCTCTTTAAAGAAAAGGGGATGTTGATGTTTTATGTATGTTTGTTATGTCATGAATGTTTTTCCATACTTGTGTTATGTGCGCATGCTCAGTTATATATAAAGTTGTTCTTCCGTCAGCTTGTTGTCTGTCTCGAAGTGTCTCTAAGTCCATTACTGGTCAATATCAACAGTGTCTGCATCAGCACTGCTAACTTCAGTCATTCCAATTAAGTATGTCCTATGTTCTGGTGTAGTCAATTGGAATGACTGAAAATGCTGGTGAAATTTTGATGTTCCATCCTGATGCAGACAATGGCCTCTCATTTCACCAACATCAGCAGAACTGACCATGGCATCTACCACCTGACATTGAGCAATTCTTTTGCCTCAGTGAGTAACCTTGACCTAACCCCAGCACTTGGTAGTCTTGACAATATCTTAAATGTAATATTTTTAAGACTGTTTGAATGACCTGATTAACCTTCTAACAACTAACTCCACACTATGTAGTTAAATTAGTGCCATGATAGTTTCCCGTATTTCATTTCTATACTTACCATCATAGAAGCAGGTAATCTCAGATTCCAAGAGAACACTGTTAATTTCTTCTAGCTCAATTATCTTTTCCTCTTTTGCCTTTATCTGTTCTCTGAGATTCATTATTTAATGCATTTTCAGCAAGAAAATTGTCGCAATCATTGTCTTCTTTTTGTTTTTTTTGTTCAGCCTACAAATCTTAACTAACAAATTCCTCTTTTCTTTTTTCAAGTTCTTTAGACCGTTCACGGTAGCTCAGTCGGTAGAGCGCTCGCTCCGTGATCGGGAGGTCGTGAGTTCGTATCTCGGCCGCGACTGACCCAGTCGATAAAATGGGTAGCAACTGTTTCTTCGCCATGCGCTCGGCACTTTGAAGTGAAAGTTGCGGGTCCTTCGGACGAGGCCATAAAAACCGAGGCCCCGTGTCAGCGGCAGGCGTTGGCACGATAAAGATCCCTCACTGCTCAATGGCCCTGAGTGCCGAGTAAAGGTCAAAATTTGAAGCCCTTCACCGGCATACGGTGACGTCTCCATATGAGTGAAAAATTCTCGAGAGGGACGTTAAACAATATACAATCAATCAATTAATCAAGTTCTTTAGTTGTTCACCCTTTCTTACACTCTCCTTGCTCATTTGTTCTAGTTCTCTTTATTTTCTCTCCTTTATCAACTGATTCTTGTCATTTAGTTCAACTCTCTGATTTTTTTTATTTTCTCCTCTCTGTGCTTCAATTTCTTGTTCGAGTTCCTGACATCAATCTTTCTCACCTTTTCTTTCAAATGCTCAAAATTTTCTAAAGTTTTATCTAACTTCTCTGACAAATCATTGAACTTTCTGTACCACTGTTTACACTCCCATTCCAATACTTATATTTTTAGCTTTTGACAGTGTGCTTGGGGGGGGGGGGTGGCCAACTTTTTCAAGGCCAACTTCTTTTCACTTCCACTTTTTTTGCATACAATAGTACATTTCATAGATGTCACTATACTGTGGTAAAAAGTGGGGGGGGGGAACCAAACTTTCATTGGACATTTTCATTGCCCCCCCCCCCCGTTGCTACATGCCTGCTTAGGAAATAAATATTCTAAATTGAAATTCTTTCGTATCATCAAAATTCTGAATAGCATAGTATTGGTAGAGATAACGCATATTCTTAAAGAACCAATGGGTTAACTGATAGTTATTTACTTCACAACTTAAGGGTATTATATGTCATATATGTTGCGGTAGAATTTCACATGGGGATATTAAAAAAACTTACTTTATCTTGAAATTATTTAAACTGCGAATTTAAGGACGCATTTAATTGATACATCCTTGCACTCTCATAAAGCAAACTTTATTCTTAATACTTAAAAAAAAGTAAAAATTTTGTTGTGTTGGATTCAAATTATAATCCAGAAAATTCAGAGAAAAAATGTGAAAAAACTAAACCAGCTCATCAGTAATGTAAAAGCTAAACAAATTGAACATGTATACCCCGTGAAACGTAAACATAGATAATACATTAATAATAGAATCGTGTCCTGTTTACAAGAGCAGTTTACGCTTCACAGGTTTGTTCCTTTCGGCACATATCACTGAGAAAGGACTGATAATACTGGTGAGTTGGTTTCGCCTTCTCGCATTTCTACTCTTAATTTTCTGGATTATAGTTAAATATTTTTCATTCATACACAACAAAATTTTACTTTTATATGCAAAGATATATCAAACACGTCCCGAAATTCGTAGGTTCAATAATTTGCAGATAAAATTAATTTTTTATTATATTTCCATATTGAATGCTAGAGAAATATTTAAGTCGTGATAACATTCCGAGAAATTGAGAAAATATTAACTTCAAATTTGTATCCAAGTACCATATAATTAATTCCAGCGGTCCCTGCTTCTCGCGCCTACATGTACGTTTGCCTTAAATAAATTATTCAAAACCATTGGAACACTTCATCATAATCAGTTGTCATAGAAGCACATAACCCTTTTTTGATACGCCATTTTTTTTAAATTGTAATGCATGGTGAAATAAAAAAAATTAAGGTACTTCGATACTTAGCCAGGAAGGTTAAATCTTTATTTTATAATTTAATTCATTAAGTCTCATAATGAAGCTTGAAAATTAAATCTTTTCATGCACCAATTTTCATTTTATGCGTCTCAATGTGCTTCAAGGTTCCTTCTCAGAAAGGTCTTACATGTATAAAAAGTTGAAAATAATACCCATAAAAGTATTCTAAAGTGACGTATACCGGTATAATGAAATTGGGGTTCTTTTAATCTAACCATAGTTACCGATTTTAAATTAACATGATCAGAAATAAGAATTGATATATGGTGTTTTGCAATGATAGGACAATCTTTCTACACTATGCATTGTAAAATTATCAAATTAAATAGAAGAAACTTAAGTACCTCATATGTGTGAAAATTGTGCAATTTCTTCAGAAGCCTGGATACCTATGATTTTTATTTCTAAAATGTGTTTCTGATCAAATTTGAATAGGAAAATGCATGTTCGCATTTCCTGAAAATTTATTTGAGATTTTCTAATTTTCCCTATATAATATGATTTACTTTAAAGATGAGGTTTGAATAATTATCGTGGGTAAAAACATATTACTTTGAGAATTCAGAGGTATTTTTAAGAGCATTTTCAATTAGTCAATGTCTAATTTACAGAACCTGATGATCGGAGTATCTTATTACTTTGAAATCTTTTAGCTTTTCCATTTGTTGTGTGTTACAATATATTATCTGCAATTAAGAAATAAGTACAAAAATTGTAGATAAGGTGGGTTAATAACGTCAAGTAAGAAAAATAAATGTTTTATCTAACTTGGTAGAGGTAAGATAGGTTATTTCCAAAAAGGTGAAATATCGATGTCATGTAATATGATTTTGTTTTCAAAAGTTATCGCTGTTTCTAATAAGATATTTTTTAGCAATCATGAACGAGACTATCATTTTAATAATGGGAAGATGCATTAAGGTACATGTAAGCAAAATACTAAAAATGTTATTTTATTTTAACGATATCTTGAACAACTTAACTTCGATTTAATCGTTGTGAAGGTGGTCCCAAGAATGTACTACTTTCTTCCCATAATGCTGTACACAAGCGGTGTCAAAACAGCTATCAAAAGTTTTTTTTATTGTACGTACAATAGGAAACCCAAGAAATAAAACAAAATGTTGTATGACAATAACACTTTTATAATATTAAATCTACATTTATAAATAATTAAATGGAATTGTAAGTACAAATCGTTGTGCTTTATCAGTACGTCTTGAATCATGTCACTATGCCCTTTGTAACTGTCGTTCAACACTTGGTTTTCGGAAATAATTTTTAAGCAGATGAAGATGCTGATGGTTGTCATTGTTGTTACTGTGGGAGTCTAGTTTTGCCAGTCTGTCGGTGAGCGTGTATCCGGAATCTTCCGATCGGCGAATCGGGTGGAAATTACAGAACAAATGTACGAATGTTTCACGGAATTTTGTGCTCATAGAGCAATACAGAATAAAGTTAACGGCATTGTTTACCAGGGCTACAATGTCCATCACGTCTCCCAAAGGAAGGTATACTTGGTCAAAGAAATTTTCCACACAGGCGCTTAATATTATAAGAACACCTTGTGGAAGTTCTGTTACTAAAAACAGAATAATGACGGCTAATAACATTTTTGTGGTCCTTGAATGTTCTGACAGACGCAGACTGCTAGCACCTGATATCTGCAAGATTTTACGCCTCTGACGGATTTTCACATGAATATTGTAGATCAAGAGGGAGCCGAATATTGACATCAATAGACAAGGGACAAGTTTGGCGGTGAAAGCATATATCCATACGTTTATAAGCACCATTGTCTCTGTGTCATTCTTGCCAAGGTTCAAGTTTCGGAGAACATATATGGTTTCATTGTTTCCTGGAAGAACATCAGGAAGCAATTTATTACTCATGTAATTGGGGACTAGAATCAGTGCAGATGAAACGTAAATAATAAGAATCCCAAACCGAGATTGTTTGATTCTCTGCAGTCGCATCGAGTTGGCTTTTGTTGGGGATCGGATATGCAAATAACGAACAATGGCCAACATTACACACAACCAAATTGACACCGTATGAGTTGTAGCGGCAAGATTAATATGAAATATCATGTAAGCCATCCAGCTTTTGCTATTTTTCTCCATTGATTTACTTGCAGCGGGATAAATGCAATAGAAATGCATGGCAAACGGTAAATAGGACAACATGGTTATAATATCCGATACTGCGAGCCAAGTTAGAATTAAGTTCACTGGTGTCCGCATATGCTTTCTTGTTAATACTGTAATATTGAATATATTTGTGACAATTCCAAATATGCAAACACATATAGATATATAACCGTGGTATGCGGCATAGGTCCGAGCGAATAACAGCAGGTCCCCTCCTGTATCACTCTGATTTTCCTTCATGACCTCGTCGCAGCTGGCAGCAGAGAACCTGTAATGATATTGACATGATAGTCATTAAAATTCACAATACTTTCAACCAAGAATTAAAATATAATTAGATCCGTTTCAAAGTTTTGTTTGCTTTTGATAAACAAGTAAAATCGCAACCTGCAATAAATTATTTCTAGGGAAATTGATTTCAAGACACGGGTAGAAATGGTAACACGAGATTAAAATTGAGATCAAGAATAGTTCAACAGTACATCATTCATCGGGGAAATTGATGTAATGTTTCCTGATTGGAAAATAAATCATAACATTCGCTTTGAGAGCAAATAAATCACAATAAGCATACACCCTCGTCGATATTGTCTTTGTTTTCATTAACAAGTCGCAATCAGTCGGGGTTTACTATAGAAATTTATTTCCAACAGTACAAAGACATGGAGCGTTTTGCGTTGCTCTCTCACATTTTGTTCCAATGGATATAATTCGACTATTTATTAACTACCAGTGAGAATGTGTTTACGTTCGTTGAGAGTATTGTAT
>NW_026938532.1:0-8598 GCF_032062105.1 Saccostrea cuccullata | reverse complement strand
TTTTCAAGTATAAACCAATTCTGGTTTTTCCTAGCCAAAGAGCTCAGGTGAGCGATGTGGCCCATGGGCCTCTTGTTTAAAACCAATTTTAATGTTTACAATCATTATCTAAGGCAACATCTATTGATTAAGAAAAATTTGAACATCATTTGTTGATTAACAAACAAGATACAGAACTTAAAGTTCTTGCTAATGTAAACAAGGCTTGTGCCTTGTTTTTATACCCCCCGCAAACGAAGTTTAGGGGGGGTATATTGGAATCACTATGTCCGTCTGTCTGTAGACGAGATTTTGTTTGGACCATTACTCAGAAACTATGGAAGCATTTGTCTGAAAATTTGTACACATATTATTCACCATATGAAGTTGTGCCCCTGATATTTTCATCTTGATTCGATTATTATTTTGAATTTTACAGGTGTTTTTTCATTTTTATTTTGTGGTTTTGTCTGGACCGTTTCTCAGAAACTATTGCAAGGATTAATCTGAAAATTTGTACACTTATTATTCACCATATGAAAGAGTGCACCTGGAATTTTCAACCCTTTTTGTTCATTTTTTTGCATTTTACAGGTTTTATTTTTTATTTTAATTGACTTGTTCATTTTGGGCTCATGTATAAGGTTTGAGCCATAGAATCTAGAATATCTGTACAAAAATACTACAGCTGAAAAGTACTCATAAAAACATTTTAAAAAATCAAGTGTTAAAAAACAAAATGAAGTTCAGCAAATCAATAGTAACTGTTGATACGTTTTAAAAATTAACTTTTAATTGAAATTATTTTCCTTGAACGAACATATATAAGCATATTAACCTGTGTAAACAAAAACATGACACTAGCCTTGTTTACATAACAAAGGTTTGGAGCTCTAAATCTCTCTTGTATCTGACAACTGGTGTTAAAATTTTTGATGATCTTTAGATAGACCCTAGTTGAATATTTGTTAAAATTGAAAAAATAAATTTTGAAATTGTAGCTGTCAAAACTGTGTCTATGCCCTTTTAAAAATCTTCTTCTCAAGAATAACAAAGCCATAATTGATCATATTTATATGGAAGCATCCTCAGGTAGTGTAGATTCAAGTTTGTTCAAATCATGACCCCAGGGGGTAGGGTGGGGCTACAATGGCCAATCAAAGTTTAACATAGGAATATATAGGAAAAATCTTTAAAAATCTTCTTCTCAAGAACCACTGGGCCAGAAAAGATGAAACTCATGTGAAATCATCCTCAAGGTTGTGTAGATTCAAGTTTGTTCAAATTATGACCCCTGGGGGTAGGATGGGGCCAAATTGGCTGATCAAAGTTTTACATATAGGATTAGATAAGGAAATCTTTAAAAGTTGTCTTCTCAAATACTTTAAAACAATGATTAGTGATATTTATATGGAATCATTCTCAGGTGGTGTAGAATCTAGTTTGTTCAAATTATATCCTCCAGGGATAGGGTGGGGTCACAATGGGGGATCCAAGTTTTACATTAAAATATATTTAATGAAAATCTTCTCAAGAATAGCAAAGCCATGATTAGTGATACCAGTATTTATACGGAAGCTTTTTCAGGTAGTGTAGATTCAAGTTTGTTCAAATCATGACCCCTGGGGGTAGGGTGGGGCCAAAATGGCCGATCAAAGTTTTACATAGGAATATATAGGAAAAATCTTTAAAAATCTTCTTCTCAAGAACCACTGGGCCAGAAAAGATGAAACACATGTGAAATCATCCTCAAGGTTGTGTAGATTCAAGTTTGTTCAAATTATGATCCCTTGGGGTAGGATGGGGCCAAAATGGCTGATCAAAGTTTTACATATAGGACTAGATAGGGAAATCTTAAAAATTTGTCTTCTCAAATACTTCAAAACAATGATTAGTGATATTTATATGGAATCATTCTCAGGTGGTGTAGAATCTAGTTTGTTCAAATTATATCCCCTAGGGATAGGGTGGGGTCACAATAGGGGATCCAAGTTTTACATTAAAATATATTTAATGAAAATCTTTTCAAGAATTGCAAAGCCATGATTAGTGATACTAGTATTTATACGGAAGCTTTTTCGGGTAGTGTAGAATTAAGGTTGTTCAAATCCTGATTTAAATTTATTAAATCATGGTCCTTTGGGTTAGGTAGGGAAACAATGGGGAATCAAATTCATATGAAGTTATATATAAGAAGAAAATGTTTTTAAAAAATCTTTTTATGAAGAACAGCAAAGTAATATGCTCTATAAATATGAAGGCATTCTCAATTAGTATTAAATTCAAGCCCCCCCCCCCCCACCCCTCCTTCAGTAAACTTTTCAGTTCTGATCTAATCTGATTCCTAGCTGATAAGCTCAGGTGAGTGATGTGGTCCCTGGGCCTCTTGTTTTCTAGATGTGACTGTGTTCTTTATCCAAAGGTACGATGTATGAACACTATGAAGGTACATGTATGTACATCTGACATGCTTTAGAAATAAATGTACATGTAAAATTTTTGATTTTTCAATTCTTTTTAAAACGTCAAAATACTTCTGAAAAAGAAATTTCAAGTAAAGAAAATTGTTGTACAAAACGTTCGAATAGAAAAGAAATGGTAACGTTTTTTATATCTTTAATCAAGGAATACAACTTACAGACTTCATTATACCTGTAATATTTACATCCACTGAATATTTTCTCCTTTATTTCTTAAGAAACTCCATTGCGTTCATCACTGCATAAACTACAGTAGGCAGGTCGCCTGTACAGATTTCTTAATCAGTGGCTGTTCCATCAATGAAACGTATAAAGACGTTCGCATCATTAATACAATAATTAGTCTTTTTAATCCTACTTTAATTGATTATTTAAACAGATATAAATATAAACAATAAAATGCTTTCTTTGTTTGTTGTTACTGGAATGAACGGTCGCAGCTATTGCAGAAAAAAATTACATAACCCGCTTACGCGGGTTATATATTTTTTCTGCAACAGCTGCTTCCGTTCATTCCAGTAACAACAAACAAAGAAAGCATTTTATTGTTTAAATAAGGATAATATTTGTGCAATATTCCTTTAGCTCACCTGAGCTGATAACTCAAGTGAGCTTTTCTCATCATCTTTCATCTAAATATCTGTAAACTTTTCACATTTTTGACTTCTTAAGAATCGCTGCGTCAATTGAAGTCAATCTTTCAACAAAATATCCTTTAGTAACAGGGATTCAACTTTGTTCAAATGCAGGGCTATCCTCCACCAAAGGATAACACATAATTGCACATAAAAATTACACATAAGTGGAAAATCAGTTGCATCTTTTAAGAATCTCCAAAAAATACCATTCTAACACTAGATCTTAAAATTATACAGAAACATTTGCAAGAAGTGTACATTCAATCATGACCCTTTGTGTAGTAAAGGATGGGGCTAGAATGGCCCATCAAAGTTTTAAATAGGCAAAATCTGAAAATCTTCTTTCAAGAACATCAACGATTTGATTAGTTATATTTATATGGTAGTAGTTTACTTGTAGATTTAAGTTTGTTCAAATTATGACTCCCAAGGGTACATGTAAGATGGGACCACAATGGCCAACAAAGTTCTATACAGGAATAGATAGGACAAACCTTTTTATCAAGAACAGGATAACCTTGATTAGACATTTATATATGGATGCATCCTCAGATGATGTAGTTCCAAGTTTGTTTCAAACATACCATGCCCCCAATTTTATCTTTAAAATACTCCTCAGATGAGCGAGGTGGCCCATGGGTCACTTGTATTGATATTTTTCAGAATTTAAAAATAAGTAGCCGCTGAAAGTATTGCATGCTCAATCACATGAATTCTATAGTTGGTCAAATGTACAATTGCAAAATGGCAATTTAAGTGTAAAAACCATGAGAATGTGGCAAGACTATAAACGTTTAAAAATCGCCTTTATTTTCTCTGCTATATTGTCATATGTACTGAGAAAAACAATCCAATTATTTTCTTGTGAGGAGTTGACATACTTCAAACTGAAATCTGCGGTCCCTAGAAAGAAATCAATATAATTGAGAATTGAATCAAGTACAAAAAAATTAAAGCAATTGCAATTCAGTATTGTCAACCCATGGTCAAAATCATTAAAATACCCTATCTTTCTATTTGTTAAAATTGATAATATAGAGAAAAAAATGTATTAATACATGTGTGCAATATTCAAACATATCCAATGAAAACGGCTATTGCATGGTCACATGTTAAATTATCATGTAATTAAAAATTCATCTTCGGTTATTTAATTTTCATGCACAAAGTATATGAATTCATTTAATATATATGATCATATACCTGTATATACTTTCGTAATATAATTATTATAAGGGATGTGAAGATTGATTGATTGTATACTGTGCGTCCCTCTCCAGAATATTTCACAGATATATATATGGAGACGTCACCATTGCCGGTGAAGAGCTGCAAATTTAGGCCTATGCTCGGCACTTAGGGCCATTGAACAGGGGGGATCTTTATCGTGCCACACCTGCTGTAACACGGGGGCCTCGGTTTATACGGTCTCATCCGAGGGACCGCCCCATTTAGTCGCCTTTTACGACAAGCAAGGGGGTACTGAGGACCTATTCTAACGCGGATTCCTACGGGGCGGGTTGTGAAGAAAGTTATGAAGAAAATTTGTCGATGGAATATGTTAGAAATTTTAAAGTACATGTAGTGCTCAATTGATGAGATGGATTTTCTAGCCTAACAAAATAACAAGATTATGCTTTAGATCATTTATAGCAGGAAATTATAGTTTTCTTTCATAAACTAGTACATGTGTATGAAAATTTATAGAGATATGTTTATATAGCACCCACACGACAGAAGTGCTGTCATTTTGTGTGAGAATAGAGGATTCTTTACAGCATATCTTGCATAATACAAAACTGATGAGCTTAGGTATAAGAAAGAATAATAATTATGGTAATATGTAATTTTGTCGGTTCCTATAATTGACCTACTCATAATCATCGTTATGGACACTGTTGACTCCACGCAAAACATAACCGTCAGGAACAAAATACGCCACTGGATCATCAAAGTTATTCAGCCATCCAGTCCATCTGCAATTACGGTAATAGTAATCTGAAGATAAAAAAAAAGTAAGAACAGTCCTTTGAATTTTTTCCGAAAATACCCAATTCAATTGAAATAATATCCTGTATGTTCCCTGTATTTTGATGTGGCTTGTATTGCAGAGTATTCATCGCCTGCTTTTAGCTTCATTTGAGATGTAATTAAATGTAAGAGTAACTGGCATTGGGTTCATGCATTTTTGTTTCAAAAAGTAATAAATCCAAGTATACTAAGAATTTAACATTTTTTTTTCTTTTAGCACATGCATGTAATTATAGCCTAACATTAGAATAAAAAGGAAACAAAAGGGAATTACTTTACATTCTTGCTAAGTTATAATAAAATCATACCAAATTTGTGCAGATAGTTAAGTTGTCAAAGTTTTTAACTACAGTTCCTATTTTAGCAACCATGGCAACACCCTCATCGAAATTAAACACTGATTTAAGAAAATTGTATATGTTGTGGGGCAGGTTTTGTTGAAATCTTTGGAAAAATATATAGCTTATGGAGACTGTATGTAGACAAATGGACGACGATCGCGAAATCTTTTCCATCGCATAAGCTCTGGACAATTTAATTGAGCAAACAATTTTCTTCTCTCTCCCCTCTAGATCTCTTTCAGTATGTATATTAAGGACCCTCTCTACACAGCACCGTAATTTCAGCGTTCTTGCGTGTAGTTAGACTGAACCAACATTTGATTGATTGATTAGTTGTATATAATTGTTTAACGTCCCTCTTGAGAATTTTTCACTCATATGGAGACGTCACCGATGCCGGTGAAGGGCTTCAAATTTAGACCTATACTCGGCACTCAGGGCCATTGAGCAGTGAGGGTTCTTTATCGTGCCAACGCCTACCGTGACACGGGACCTACGTTTTTAAGGTCATATCCGAAAGACCCGTGACTTTCACTTCTAGTGCCGAGCGCTTGGCGAAGGAACAGTCACTACCTTTGTTTACGTCTTAGGTATGACGCGGCGCCGCGATCGAGAATCGAACCCGGGCCTCCCGATCATGAAGCGAACGCTCTACCACTAGGCTACCGTGACCGGTCCCTGGATAAAGAAGGCATGCTCCTAATGTTAAAAATGGCTTAATTAATTTCAAAATAGTCTCCTTTACATTATATAATTTTCTCAAAGTCCAGAAAACATTTTTCGTCAGTGTATGGAGGGTTCTTAAATAAGTTTTAAAAATCATGTGTGATTCGTAAGAAATCAAAGATAAAACAATTAAAATGTACTGAAATATTTTATAGGCCTACTTGCTTTTTCTTGAAATGAAAATGGGTAGTGATCTTAAATTATTCAATAATTATTTGTACAGATATGTTGGGGTCGAAGATTTTTATTATGCAGCTACTTAGTATCAGAATCTCTGTTGTCGAAAAAAAAGAATTTATTTCTTAATTAGTAATGTTACATTTTACAAAATAGTAGTAAATTCGCCGAACAATGATCAGAGTGTTGTCTAGACATTCCTTATGTTCCTAACGAAATCAAACATGTTTCACCTCAACCTCGATGCAAAATTCCATAATTTAAAATAAAAAGAATCATTTTAACCAACTTGAACTTTTTGGTCCACAGCAACGAAATTTGTGACGTCTGTCTTCATAAGAATCGCGGTGATAACTTGCCATTCCATTAATGTATCCTGCACCAGGACATTGGAAATGGACAACTTGGTCAAAGTCGTTGACGTATCCTTTAAGAATATAATAAAGTCACTGAGCAAATATTATAGCTTATAAAATTACTTTACATATATATAATGGATGCGAAATACATGTAAGAAGGACTAAAACTACCCTTTCCCCCCACGTACTAAGTAAATTAGTATTGCACGGTTTTTGCACCTTTTTTTCATGATAAACAAAAAAAAATACTATTGAATATGTAAAAATGTTTAGATTTTCTTAGTATTTTTTTTTGTCTTTGCATAGCAATTTGTAATTTTCCAAAACACTTCATGAAATTTAGTATTTAAAAATTGATTTGTCTTCAATAAACCCACCAGTCCATTCACAGTTCACAGCTACATCTGAAGTTCTTATAACATTTCCACAATGGAGTTCATAACGCCTGTCTTCGTAATTATCTCGATGATATGACACAACAGCGTCGATGGCTTGGGTTTGCAGAGGACACTGAAAGTTTAATGGACGGTCCCATTCGTTCTTCCAGGTAAAAGCCATTTGAAAAGAAAGCAGCAGGCATAGACCCAGAAGCAGTTGCGGCAGACTATTCATCTTATAAGAAAACACAAAAACGAAGCTCATCTAGACTGATTGATTAAGCAATTACATACAAGTATCAATCTTATGAAAAATAATCAATTTAGAGGTCAGTTCTTAATTAGGATGAACAATTTAGCTACTATTTTAACCCCCCCCCCCCTTGTATGTACTAATTTTAAAAGAAGAAATAAATTGAAAATCTGGGTCGGTTTCTGCCTTAAAATTAGGGGTTTTTTTGTTAAGCTTGGCTTTTGAGTACTTGACCTAGCTATTTATATACGTTGCATCTGTGAAAAAGATCTTACAATATTTGATTATCCGACTGTATGAAATTGAACCACATTATTATTCTGATCTGAAAATGTTTTGCTCATATTGATGTGTTAAACATAATGTATCTAACAGAAAACAAACCAAAAATATTATTATAAAGATTGCAAATTCTGATCCAAAATGTATTTATTAATGAAAGACCTGCTTTGGATGATTTACATCACATTCCATATGTTTTATTTTTTAGACCATATTTATATCTGAGCTGAAGGTATTCAACTATGACCGTTTTCTTTAGAATTGCATCACATTGCAATTAAGCAAAGCCTACAAATAACTTTGATAGATTACATGGACTCTCAAAGAAATCTTTATTTTTATCTGAAATAAAAGCACTAATTCATAAAAATCTCTCTTCTCTTCTCATCTCCTCTCTCTCTCTCTCTCTCTCTCTCTCTCTCTCTCTCTCTCTCCCTCCCTCTCTCTCCCTCACTCTCCCTCCCTCTCTCTCTCTCAAGCAAATGACACTATCAATTGTAGACGTACATATACATTGTACTTATGCACATTACAAATTTAAAATGTACCAACCTTTTCTGTGTGTACAATAAATTAGTCTTACTATATATGAGTCCGACTAACATTAAACTTCAACACTTATATGAATATGGATATATATAGTTTGTGGCAAACATCTGTTCCATTTCACTGACACTCCATTTATTTCAACACTTTTCAAAAACATTTTAAGTTCAGAAAATTAGCAGTATTAGTGGGAATGATATAATCAAAGTAGTTTTTACCTGTCCATTCAAATTATATAACTGACAAACTAGAAACAGATGTTTTAAAAGAGATCAATATATGGAAATCTAATCATACAGTCATATCTAAAACTCCTTCCCTTGCTTAAATTTGATATTTTTTTCAGAACATGTGTTTCCAAATATTTCCAAAGATGACTACTTCAAACACTAATGAACACTGAAACGTA
>NW_026938531.1:0-8495 GCF_032062105.1 Saccostrea cuccullata | reverse complement strand
TTGAATGAGAAGAGAAAGGGCTTTCATAATTCACATCTATATTTACATTATATGTAACAAGATCTTTCCAAATAGATAAGGCTTTCATATTCTACATGTATATTACTTAAAACAGGACCCTTCTAAAAACACTATGATTTTTTACCCTGTGGCCCTGACCTTAAAGTTTTACCTAATTTTCAAACAAACATATTATATTTCATTATACCTTTTGATTGAGAATATAGATACGATTTCATTCTGTATTTGACATGTGCATTACCTGTTCTAAGATGTTTCAAGGCATGTTATGATGTGACCTTCGTGTTTGCCCCTAATTTTCTTTTTTTTTAAATTTGGTGATAATCTGTTGTTTTTAATGTCATATGAAAGGGCATTCACATTTCACAAAAAAATGCCATAAATAATGTCATCTCATGAACTAGGACACCGAAAGCGGGGGAAACACAATTCTGTTAATTTGCTTGTTATATTAATTTCTTATTGATTTTGTTTAGTGAGTACAGTTTCTTGCTTCCATGAATAAACTTTATCTTTGAATTTTAATTACGGACTTTTGATGTTTTCCAATCAGATCCAGTGTGGAAGTAATTCAGTGACCACAGAGCTTATCCCGAAGTTTCATGTAAACGTGTATATAGGAGGGTGGAAGTCGCATTTTAGGCATTTCCCTCGTCTTGTTCCCCATCTTCTTTTCCGTCCTTTTTATAAATAAAAAATAACTTTAAATTCAAAGATTTAACTTGATGAACTATTTAACTCATTAGTTCCAACGTCAAGTGCTCACCTTTTTACCGGGGTGGAAATTAATCAATTAATCTGTAGGGAAATATAATGTTGATAATTCATTTTACATCACTCTTTAACTGTCGCCGACTTGTCGGAAACAAGCGTAAATTCACGGATAGAATAAATAGGGATCGAAGTAATTTCGTTTTCTCTTTCTGGCATTTCTGTTCGCTATCTGAAGGTATCACTAACTACTTCTCTGCAAAATTTTTTTTTTCCTTCCTTAAAACTCATTATGACGTCATGAAAAGTACTTGATCGCGATTTTCCCCTGCAGCATATACACTTGGGACATTAAATACCATTTCTCGCCGTATTAATCGTCTGCAAAGAGAAATTGCATCCTTTGGCATTTTTAGCTTTTTCCCAATCAGACTCCTTAAAAACATGCCTGGTTTATATATGCATCTAACGTTGCATTTAGAGAAAGTTTTATCGGTGCGAACCTCGATTAACAGAGAGAAGGAGAATTCAACGGCAAGATATATCAGAAACCTTTTTTTTTAAGTTTAAAATTTTTAGCAAAATGCAATTTTTATACAATTATTTATATGTTGTTCCCCACTTTTTACTGATAGTGGGGGATATTAATTTCCGCCTGTCTGTCTCTCTGTCCGTTCTTCTGTCTCTCTGTAACACTTTCGTTTCCGCAATATATCTCGAGAAGCCTTTGAGCATTTGCAATGAAATTTTACAACTCCCTATTTTGAGGTCAAAGGTAAAGTTCATAAAAATTTGTCTGTTTTAAAACTGTCGTTTCCGTGCAATATCTCGAAAAACCTTTGGGATTTAGTAATGAAATTTCATACAGCTCCTAATGTCCTAAGAAAGATCCCTATTTATTTCTAGGTTGTAAATTTATACATTCTATGTGTCACTGTGTTTTGTAAAACTATCATTTCCCGCGCAATATCTCGAGAAGCTTTTGCAATCAAATTATTTATCCTAGCTTTCTATGTCCCTGACCGCCCGTACATGCTCTTTTTTTTGTTTTGTTACGTAGGGACGCATATTCTCCGACTGTTTTTTTTTTTTATCTTATTTGTTTTTCCATCTTTAACATTTGCAATTCACGGTTCAAATTGAATTAACAATTTAGAATTCATAGTGCATTTTTTTTCAGTTTTAAGCTTGTTTTACAGCAGCAATATTGTACTAGTATAATTACAGTAAAACTTTAAAGTCAATACACATATTCGAAAACCTGAAAATTGCTATTACCGTTGGCAGAATTTCAAATGACCGATTTATCAAAAATAAATGTTCTAAAAAATATTACCAAAAACCTATCATTGATAATATAAAGAAGAAATGAATTGCAACAGATTGTTGTGTATATGTTATACTTATGTATATATTATGAAAACTATACATGTTCATGGAATCGGCAAGGTATAGGTATGTTTGATACGAGTGGGTACTGAAAAAATCTTATCTTGGTTTATCATATAACCTATGAACATAGCATACATTCTGTTACGGTGCAAAAAATATGTTCTTATTTTCAATAAATTGAATGATTTTAAAATCACACAAAATGAAATTTATGGATTTGAATTTAGAAGTTTTAAAAAGTAAAATTCTGAATGATAGTTTCACAGAGGTTTTAGTTTAAAAACGCTGCACTCACCTTCCTGTGTTAATTTAACAGCCTGCTAAAATCTGAAAATAAAAACTCAAGCATCAGAAAATCAGGCTCCTTAATCGCAGAACTAAATGTCATCAATATATAGCGAGAGACCTTCATATTTAAACACGTGATGTATTGTTGTGACAAATCATTGATTATCTTCACGTCAGTGATGCAGCAAAATTTTTTACGCACACAGTCGAGTAAAGGTGTAAGTTTATTGGACTAATAAGGACCAGTGCCTAGACACGCAAAATCATCCTACAATAAAGTCATGTCAAAAATCTAATGATTCTTTTGCTTCAATGAGTTCCATAACATATTTACTGAGACACTGAATCAATAACAGAAACTTCGCCAACTGTGGAATAAGTCTTAGGTAATTGTTTCTGAGCTATTTGCATAATTATAATAAACACTTAAAGTAGTACAAAATACCCACGAAAGTTTCTACTCATTTAAAAAAAAAACACCAAAAGAATAATGTCACTATGTCAATGATAAATGATCTTTTTTAAGAAAATAATAACCTGCAACGCTTTCATCATATGTTGTTAAAAAGAAAATTAGAGACATCCTATATCTTGGTCATTCAGGATCCATCTACATGTACATGTCTTATGACCGTCAGTTTAATATTACAAAGAGTTTCTATTCTTTTTGTACACTAAAGAACATAATAATATTAAAAGGTCAATTACTGAATTTTAACAAAAAAGGCTGCTTTTATAAACAGCATCACACAAGTTCGCGATAGATCTGACGAGTGACCACTGGTAATTTTGAACGCTACTGGTCAGAAATTGATTGTATATATGTTGTATAACGTCCCCTCTCGAGAACTGGTCAGAAACCAGAAGAGCTTATGCGGTAGTAAGGTGACCTCCGTCCGTCCGTCTGTCTGTAAACATTTTTAAAATTCTACTTCAACAGTTTTGGCCTGATTTCAATATAACTGGGCATATGAATAGACTATACAGAGGTACGTAATTCTGAGTATCGGTTATTGACTACAATGAACGGTGTTGCCAGAAGAGGACATAGTGACAGCAGAGAAAACACAAGAGAACGCAGTGGCAGTAGAGAGGACACAAAGAGAACATAGTGACAGTAGAGAGGGCACAAGAGGACACAGTGACGGTGAGAAGAGGCACAGAGAACGCAGTGGCAGTAGAGAGGACACAGAGGACATAGTGACAGTAGAGAGGACACAAGAGAACATTGTGGCAGTAGAGATAACACAAGAGAACGCAGTGGCAGTGAGGACACAAGAGGACACAGTGGCAGTAGAGAGGACACAAGAGGACATAGAGGCAGTAGAGAGGACAAAACAGAATACATTGACAGTAGAGAGAACACAAGAGAACATAGTGACAGTAGAGAGAACACAAGAGAACGCAGTGGCAGAAGAGAGGACACAAGAGAACGCAGTGGCAGTAGAGAAGACACAAGAGAACGCAGTGACAGTAGAGAGGACACAAGAAGAGGACATAGTGGCAGTAGAGAGGACACAAGAGAATGCAGTGACAGTAGAGAGGACACAAGAGGACATAGTGGCAGTAGAGAGTGGCACACAGAACGCAGTGACAGTAGAGAGGACACAAGAGGACACAGTGACAGTAGAGAGGACACAAGAGGACATAGTGGCAGTAGAGATGACACAAGAGAATACAGTGACAGTAGAGAAAAGACAAGAGAACATAGTGACAGTAGAGAGAACACAAGAGAACATTGTGGCAGTAGAGAGAACACAAGAGAACATAGTGGCAGTAGAGAGGACACAAGAGGACATAGTGGCAGTAGAGAGGACACAAGAGAATACAGTGACAGTAGAGAAACGACAAGAGAACATAGTGGCAGTAGAGAGAACAAAAGAGAACATTGTGGCAGTAGAGAAAACACAAGAGAACATAATGGCAGTAGAGAGGACACAAGAGAACATAATGCCAGTAGAGAGGACACAAGAGAACGCAGTGGCAGTAGAGAGAACACAAGATTTAGCTTTAGCAAAAGATGATACAGTATCTATGGAAAGCTTGAATACTTCTTTATCAGTAGATCAACTAGACCAAATACTAAGTGTCCTTGGTGACATTCCATGCGAAGAAGTAATAGTAGAGCTCACATCTATCAGTGCAGAAAACAATAAATTAGATTTGAAAGAATCTGATGACAGCAGCTCTGATCAACTTGATGAGTCATCTGATGAGTATGTCCCCCCAAAGAGAAGTAAAAGAAAACGAAATAATTCTGATTCGTCCTCGTACAGTTCTAGTTCTTCCAGGGAAAGGAAGAGGAAAGTTAAATCTAGAAAGAAGAAGAAGAGCGGTATTGAGGCAGACAGAGATAAACTTGAAGACAACAACAATAACAGTGTTAATGAATCCTCGTCTAGTATATCAGGTCAAATGAAATCAAGAAGAAGAAAACAAAGAAATCCATCTGAATGGAAACGAAACAGAACCAAAAATTTACGAAACAAAAAGGAAAAACATACACAAACAACAGAGGCATTGTAATTCCTGCAAGGAAATCAAGGGAATTAACGTGTAAATGCAAGTACAAATGCTTAAACAAAATAACAAATAGCAAAATGTCAGAAATATTTCAAAATTACTGGAGCCTATCATACGATCGCCAAAGAGATTTCATAAGAACTAATGCAATTATGACTGAAAAGCGAAGAAAGACAAAAAATCCAGAAGAAGAGTCAAGAAGAAAACACACAATTCACTACTATCTGCCTCTTGATGAATGTAAGGTGGAGGTGTGCAAAAAGACATTTTTAGGAACACTAGATATTGGTGAAAAAACTGTAACCTACACATTAAAGAAGAAAAAGAACCCCTTCACTTCCACAGACAATAGGGGGAAACATGTTCCAAAAAATAAAATTGCTGTGAAGACAAACAGCTAATCAGGGAACATATTCGTTCATTTCCAAAAACAGAATCGCACTATTGCAGAAAATCAACTCAGCAAGAATATTTGGACAGCTCTCTCTCCATTAGAAAAATGTATAATCTGTACGTCGAAAAATGTAAAGACGATCACAAGGAGGCACAAAAATTCTGACTGTATGATAAAATTTTTGCGACCGAATTCAACTTAGGGTTTCACAAACCCAAAAAGGATATCTGTTCATTTTGTGATGCATATGGGAAAATGTCAGAAAAAGAAAAACAGAAAAATAAGCATGAATATGAAAAGCATCAGCAACGAAAGCAGGAAGCAAGAATGAAAAAAACAAGAAGATAAACAAAGAGCAACAGAGAATGAAATGATCAAGACCATAAACTTTGATTTGCAGAAGGTACTTGTTACCCCTAAGGCTCAAATAAATGAACTGTACTACAGCAGAAAACTTGCTACTTACAACTTCACTATATTTGATGTTGTTACCAAAGAAACTGTTTGTAACATGTGGTGGGAAACCATAGCAAAGCGGGGAAGTTGTGAAATAGCTTCCTGTCTGCTAGAGTACAACAGAAGTGTTGGATCAGTTGAAGAACTAGTGTACTATTCAGATAGTTGCACTGGCCAGCAGAGAAATTTACCATTTAGTGGAATATGCCTCTACTCTGTTGTTAATTTTCCCATACAAAAAATAACACACAATTATTTTGAACGGGGACACTCACAGATGGAGGGGGATTCTGTCCATGCCGTGATTGAAAGATCAACTAAACACTCAGAGATGTTTTCACCCAGTGATTGGATGCATGGTGTCCGCAATGCGAAAGTAAAGCCCCCTAGGTATGAAGTGAAAGAGTTGGAGAATGAGAAAGTTATGGATTTCAAAGAGCTTACAGATGATTGCATAGGCAACAGGAACCACGCGGAAGATGGATCGAGAGTAAAATGGAATAATATTCATTCATTCCAGTATCGAAAGGAAGAGCCAACCAAGATATTTTTTAAATACGAAATCAGTGAGCCAGAATATAATTCCATTGATATTCGAAGTGGACGAACCAGAGGGGCCAAACTTAGAAACATGAAAAAGTATCATCTGAAACCTCTCTACTCCTCCTTGGTTCCAATCTCAGATGCCAAATTCAAGGACTTAATGAATCTGTGCAAGAAAAATGTCATTCCACGAATCTACCAAAATTTCTATTCCCAGCTCCCTCATAAGGGAAGTGTCTGCAACATGCTGGAGGAACCTGATGAAAATGACGATTCAGATTAACTGGTATTTCCATAAATATCATGACAGGAACACTCTTTTGCTGTTCAATTTGTTTACCAAGTCTTTTTGTTTTTTATGCCAAGTAGCATTTCAAATACTCCAAATTGTAAATAACGCAGAAGCCTATTATTATTTCAAGAATTACACATAATGTACTGTTTAAATATTAACCTACTTGATGAACGATTTTCTAATTATCTTTCAGATGCTAAGAATAATCTGGAGACTAAGGGTCAGCATAACAAGTTAACATTATGTAACAATTCTTAAGAGCAAAAAAACTACATATTTTAAATGTTTCCCTACGTAAGCATTCAAATTAAGTGATAATGTACAATAACTCAAATTGTTTTTGATGTCATTATTATTTTTATTTAATTTGTTTTTATCAAACTGCTGATTCAGTTTATAAAAATTAATAGGTTCCTGTATTAAGGAGGTTGTTTTGATAAATAAATTTTAAAGAATATTTCTTGTTTTGATTTAGTAGCAAATACACGAAAACACATATAAACCGTTATCCTTTAGTTGAGTAACATGATAAACGTCATAATAAAAACATAATGTCAATAAATCATGATTCACTTAAGTTAAATTAATGGTAATGTTCTTATTACTTATATGCAAAAAGGTAGTATGTGGAAGTTACGATCTTAACCCCCGTAAAATTAATTTTATATTTCAAAGGCAAAAGGTCATATGTGTAAAAAATTAATAAAAATAATGGTATAAAACGCATTTTTAAACTTTTTAATCACTATCTAAAGATATTTAGCTATTCTGCACAATACTGAAAAGTTTAAAAGAACACTTTTAGTTTTTTCACGAATGAAACAGTTTTTTTTTCATTTTTCTCTCTTATTTGAAATCAAATGATGCACAGACTTACGACCTTTTGCTTCTATGGCGACGATATCTGTTTCAAAAATGAAAATCGCACAGAAAAATTTACAAAAACCTCATTATTATTTTAAGAATTCTGATCCTTTACTTTGTTAACCTACTTGTGTGCTAAGTATTTATTAAATTTAGAAAAAAAAAAGTAGGAGTAATGTTCCAAATAATTTTACGTTTCCAGGGAAACAATGCAACAAAACACCAAAAACATATAGTAGAAGTAATAATACAATGCAAAATCTATTCGTGTACTTATTTCAGGTTTTCATTTCCATTGAACTGTATGAGAAGTAGTTTCTCCAGCTTTTTAATTTTTAGTAACCATGACAAGACCGTTCGTCAAATTCTTAACATAATACACAAAATTATGTTTCTTAGTATAGTCTACTTGTGTACCAAGAATTTACATTACATGTAATATACTGTGACATGACTTTGTGTGGGTCAATGTTTAAGAGCAAGCAGCATTTTATTGAATTGTGGTTTCGTAATTTCGTGGTAAACTCTTATATACAGAAGAAATGTTGACAAAAATTGTCAGTGTTGGTGTCGCTTCGTACTTGATGATTCCACAGTATATAACATATGATTCTGAAAGTAAAAATCATTGTGAGAAGATTTTTTTTTCGCTGGTGATTATCTTTCCAAACTGTACAAGTAGCAATATCGTCATGGTTGTTAAAGAACCGAGCCCTGTACGTGTACGCCACAACATAATTCTGACATAATGCAGGCGATAAGAACTGTAATCTCTCTCTTTCTGGTATCAAAGGTTTGTTCAATTTCCATGTACGAAAAGAAAATATTTAACAAATGCATTAAGACTTGAATAAGGACGAGTCAGAAAGAAATCATAGCTTTTTTTATTGTAGGACAATGGACAAAATTTTCTTAACCATATGTTTAGGAGCTGTCTTGGGGGTCATCATGTAAGTACACGTTTATCATTCTGACCTAAGTCAATTAGACTTAATATCCATTAACGTC